>NC_072466.1:21683612-21888612 GCF_027596085.1 Anoplopoma fimbria | reverse complement strand
CAAGATCTCCTTCCTCCAGGGCCTTTTTATTTTATTATATTACATTTTTTTATTTAGATTTTGACCATAAATGCTTAAATCCCTGGATTGCCACATGTGATGAGGCTCTTTCCACTGTGGCAGTGCATAAAAAAGCAAGTCATTGCTGTTCTGTATATAGGCACGGTGCCGCCGTTGCCAATTACCCAGCAGCTTATCTCTCTCCAACGCCAGAGAATGAAGTGTGAAAAAAGGAAGTAGTTGAGGGCAAATTCATCCTGTCAGGATCCATTTTAGCAAAGTGTCAACAGGCTTTCAAAAAGGCAGCGCAAAACATAAATTTAAAGCAAATGTGTTTGACCGCGCAAGTACCACATACACACACACACACACACACACACACACACACACACACACACACACACACACACACACACACACAGAGCATGGTTCATTGTTGGCCGGTGTGAATGCAATGCAGTGGAAGCCTCGCTCTCCAAGTGGATTATGGGAACCACAACAATCCTCATTTAAATCTGGGATTTCTGTTATGGCTGCCCAGGTTTTGTCCACATCTCACGTCCATATTTGTTCACTAGAAGCATGCCTTTAGAACGTCTACATTGACAGTTATTAATACACTTAGATAATTAGAGATAGCATGAAAAGTGTATATCCACCACCTCAAACGGATAAGAGTGGATGTGATTGGTTTCGTTGTCAAGTGGGCATCAAGTACTCCATTTTCTAGTTCGCAGTAAAGAACTGAATTGTTCAGTCGGCACGCTTTTATTTAATTCATTCCAGTTACTGTAATTGCTAAGCTGACCAAGAAAACAAATGTGAAATTTGTATTGCGACAAATGTTAAATTCAACATTTATGAGGAGAACGTGACACGACATTTTACAAATCCATAAAATGTCTAATAACAGCTTTGTAGTTTAGTGCTAGTTGTAAAGAAAACAGGAATGCTATCTTATAATAAGCTCAACTGCAGCAAAGCTCATTTTCTTGAGTAAACGACATAATTAACTTTAAAAGTTTGTACATCTGTTTCTGTGTTAAATGTATTATCAAGGATAGATAGATAGATAGATAGATAGATAGATAGATAGATAGATAGATAGATAGATAGATAGATAGATAGATAGATAGATAGATAGATAGATAGATAGATAGATAGATAGATAGATAGATAGATAGATAGATATTGTGATTTTCATATTTTAACTCTGAGGCCTGTTGTTGTTCAGAAAGTAGCCAACAGGCCTGCAGCCAGTGTGAATTAGGATCAGGGTCTTCCTACTCTGAAATACATATTTAATCTATCTGTCTCACCCTCCACGTTGCCCCTTCCTTCTCTCGGTCTGAGATGACTCTCTGCCACAAGACTTTGGGTAGAAATGGTGATTTTTATTTTTCTCCACTCCCTCAGATTCTTTCAAAGCAAATAATAAGACCTAAATAAAGACAAATCACATCAAATTGTAATAAATGCCTTAGTGATCCAAAATCGAAAGTGATTGAGAAGAATCATGTTGCTCCACTAGGAGAAAAAGGGTTAAAATGAAGTAGGTCAATAACAGTAGAAGCCGAATATCAAGGTTTTATATCGATTTATATATAGTATCTTTTTGTTTGTTTGTTTAAATTTTTTTTGCAAACATCAGGCCCGTATAAAACAGCATTAAAATATGTTTGTCAGAGTAGTAAAATAATGACATCTAAAATGAAACTCTATAAAGTTCTTCAAACTGGTTATGAAACAGTCTCAATTTAATATTCAAGCCTCTAAATGACCATCAAAGAGACTGTAAACATGAGTTTATGGTCTCAATCTCTAGTTTCAAGTCTTCTTCAATACAGCATGATGTTCATTGAGTAAATTATGCTCCATTTAGAGTCAAATAGACCATAAAGCAGAGGATGCTTTAGGGCGGGGCTACACACTGATTGACAGGTTGCCACCTCGGCTTTGCCTGGTCTGGGAGTTGTCCGTGTTTTGGTCATTGTAACATTGGGGTTGCCTGAAAATGTCTTACTCATTGTCTGGTTGCAACCCCATCCTCTCGTGTAACTTTCAATTGCAAAAAAACAAGATGGGGACGGACAAACCCAAGTTGGCAAG
This sequence comes from Anoplopoma fimbria, assembly GCF_027596085.1. Lineage (NCBI taxonomy): Eukaryota > Metazoa > Chordata > Actinopteri > Perciformes > Anoplopomatidae > Anoplopoma > Anoplopoma fimbria. The sequence continues at coordinate 21,886,503 of NC_072466.1, read as the reverse complement.
GCCAAAAACCACGATGGCGAGTAAATCTGTAGAGCTGCCTCTTGTTTAACAGCTGCAATTGAGGTGATTCAATTAGTTGGACAAATATGTGGGGACCTCATCCCAGTCCCAAATGGATTTGTGTGATGCCTTTTTTTTTGAAAGCCGTTTAAGTTGTTGAAAGTTGTTAGGCAGTAGCAACAGTTTGTTTTTGACGCGATGTGATGTGGCCTACTATTTATCCAGGAGGTGGCAGCAAAGTCAAAGTAACCTGATCCATTCTACAACCCTGAATATTTTTGCCAAGAATTTAGTCTTTTAGCAGATGTTAGTGACGACCCTCAGAGCCAGTGCCTCTCCTGATAGATGTCCATCTCATGTACATCCTAAATAGTTAACTGTGTCCTTTACTAGTAGTTGTTTTAGTTTGAATATGCAAGTTAGGCATTTTATTATTAAAAAATGCTAATTTTCATTTATTTGCAGAACAGAAATCCGAACATTGAATGAAACCAGGTTAAAAATGATTGCTTCATTTTGTCAACATATTACAGTTTTTCACTGTGGGAACTTTGGGTATCTGTTTGTATCACTCCATAAATCTGAAAATATTGTTAACAGCCATAAAAAGATCAATATTTACTGATACAAATCTGGCTATTAATGCTGTAAGCCCATCAGTAATAACCTTAAGAATATAGATAGGAATGAAAGTGGAAAGTTTGATGTATGTAAGTGCTACTGAAGTGGAGATTTATGGCCTTCAAAGATCTGTTTTGTAGAAATACATACATTTTGAATACACTACAGGTGAAAAGGGTAAAAAAATAATTCACTAATATATCACCATGAAACTTCCCCAGTTGATTTCTTACATTAAGACAATCATTTTTTCTAAGTTTCCTGAAATGTTACATATTAATATGCAAATGCTGAATTTAGGAGAAATCTACACACGCAAATAGACAAAAGAAGTAGAATAAATGTGTTTTTTCCACTAGCCTAAAGAAGACATGTTATGGAAGTAAAATATTGTAAAATTATTTATCTGGGTAATTGTAAAACCAAACAAAGACAGCCTCTGTTTCCCCACATGAAGAGAGCAAACAGTTGGTTTGTTGCTGTGTTGAAGTTGTCATCACCCAGCAGAGGTCAGGCTAACCTTGTTGTTGTATTTGAACAACATTTCTCCCTCAGCTGTATTCACACATGTAAACGGTCCAGGCTAAATCCCTGAAGTGACCGATTCATGAGAATATATTTTAATTGGTTCCAATCAAATAAAAAATAAAAAATAACTCTTGTATTGTAAATATATTTTCCTCCTTTTGTTTAGTTGAGGATTCAAGGATAGATTATTCTTGTGGTGGCAAAACAAAATGCAGTTGTAGCTTTTTTTCTACGCAACAAAAACATGGTAATACAAAAACAAAGAGTTCGTCCTGCAGGGCTTTCTTTTTTTTTTTACATGAAGAAGAATTTAAACAGCAGCAAAAAAACTATTTCCGGGACGGATAAAATGGGTAAAATCATTCAACAGGGTAAAATAATAAAGTAAAAAAAAAATAGCATATTACATTACTGAAATGGGTAATTAGCTCAGCCCTTTACATTCCATGCATTTGGACTTTCACTCTTTAGATGTCTTTTTAATTTCATGTACTGATCAACAACTCACACATGTATTCTAACAACATTAGGTGTCTGATACTTTGACCCCGTCAGTCGGGACTAAAGTGACACAACTGTATGAACATGAATTGCTTATATTATTATTTATTTTTTATTAAACATGTCTGACAGTGACGTTGTTAACATGTGATTGCAAACACCTGTCCTTTATAAAAGAATGTTCAATTTCATTTCCAATTTCATTAAATGTTTTATAACAAAAGTATAAATAGTATGACTGTTAAAATAACCTTGAACAGCACAACAGTGATTCAGATTCAGGCTGCTTTATTGATTGTTATACATTCCTGTTACTGTAAAGGAACTAAAGAAGCATTTGTTACTTTTGTCCCGACAATGTTTTGATTCTACAAAGAATGTGTTAAACGACTAAATAATCTGTCAAATAATGACGACTGTGACAAATTAAAACAATAAACACAATTTATCATTAACAATTAAATAAAAAAGACAACTTGAGTGAATTTACTTTCTGCGATCGACAACAGTATTTTTTTGCGATTCCGGTAAAAGTTGCCCGCTGTACTTGCATGAGCTCAGAGAAAAGTAAAGTCATTACGTGGATTTAGTTTCAATTATCAAACTTCCAACTACAAATGTGTTTTTCACAAACTTGACGGAGCAGTCGTTTCCTCTCTGAAATCTGCCACTTGCGGATGCTAGCATGAGTGTTTCCCCCTTAAGGCCCTTCTGTGACGGACACTTGGGTTGGAGTTTGGTCCGTTACCAGGAGACTCCTCTCTACAGCTGCTGCTGAAGCCTTCCAACTGTAGAAATTAGGGAGTCAAGCATTTTATACAAGTTCGCACCCAAAGCTTTGAATCCAGCATTCATTCTTTTTGCCATATCATAGAGAATTGGTCCAATAGAGATACACAAATGACAACTGGGCGATAGGTAGCTTAAATAATAATGACATTTGGATTATTAAACAAAGCCTTTATGGAGTATTAACTTGTAGAGAGTTATGGACTGTGGGAGACAAGTTGTAAACTGTCAGTGACATATGTAAGGCTACTTTTTTTTGAATTGCCAAAAGACTTACGGCATCAACCACATGCATATGTGTGAGAGCGTCCATCTTTTTCAGGGCAAAACAAATCATCAGGTTTCCGGCACAACCCCCAACAGAGACTCACTATGGATTTGAATACATCACAACAGAAAGATACTCGCTTACATATGTCTCTGAACACCTATTGGTGGGGAGATGAAATTTGTGACTAGGAATGTGTCAAAAAAAAAAGGGTTAAAAGTTAATTAGGCTGCCATGTAATCAGTGGAGAGGAAGCTCAGGTAAAAAACATTTGGGCTATTAAGCTTCCATGACATGTCTTCTTTCAGACTAGTGGAAAGGCAACTTTTATTCTAATACTTTTGTCTATTTGCATCTGTAGATTTCTCCTAAATTCACCAAAAGTATCCCTTGATCAGTGCATCATTCCCATATTGAGACGTTAAGTTTCAGAAAACTTGTTATACAAAAAAGAATTGAAAGTAATCAACTATTAGTTCATTTCTTAATACTTTTCACATGTAGTGTCTTTCAAAATGTATGTAATTGTTCAAAACATATCTTTGAAGGCCGTAAACCTCCACTTCAGTAGCTCTTATATACTGCCTGATTGATACAACATTATATTACTAAAAACATGGCGATTTTTTTTTTTATTATTGCTGTTGAAAGTTTTTTCTGATTTTATGGAGTGATATAAAGACATATTCCCTCTATAAAAACCTTTGCCTCTTATACAGTCAGGTCCATAAATATTTGGACATTGACACAATTTCCATAATTTTGGCTCTGTACACAATCACAATGGATTTGAAATGACACAGTCAATATGTGCTGTGGGTGCAGACTTTCAGCTTTAATTTGAGGGTATAATCATATCTTGATTGTTTCATTTCAAATCCATTGTGGTGTGTACAGAGCCAAAATGATGAAAATTGTGTCAATGTCCAAATATTTATGGACCTGACTGTATGTCAACAAAATGAAACAATAACTTTGAAACAGGCTTCATCCAATGTTCATTTCTGTTCTGCAAATGTATGCAAATCAGCACCTATTGAATAACGATAACACTTTTATTGAATATTGAAAGATAACATTTAAGAAACAACTGGGGAAGTTTCATGGGAATATCTATCTAGTTTAATGTTGTTACCTGTCCAGTGATTAAATAGCATCTACTCCTTTCTCCCTTGTTGGAAAAATACAGAATCTATGAACATGCAAATATTCTTTATCTTCTCCAAACCTTACAAAATAAAAAACGTCCACTGGTCTGTATGTATGTGCACTGGAGGTTTAAAATCCTAGTGTGATTGTGCACAGTAAGTACAGTTCAATAGGTTCAATTCTGGGTTTTAATTTCACCATTCGCCTTTGTTTTTCTCTTCTAAATAAGTTCAAGTAACCGGGAGAAGACCCAAGTGGTAATAAACCAGAATTATCCTTTTTGAGGTCTTATGTCAGGGACTGTTCTATTTTGTTAAAAAATTCGGGAAAAAGTAAAGAAAAAGCAGCTATTAAAATGTTCACCAGGTTGCACTTTTGATTGTTGGGTGAGCTGCTGTTTGTGAGTGCTGGTAGTAGAGAAATGGTTGCGTGCATGCTTAGAGGATTTCATTTTCTGTGTTTTTGTGTGTGTTGGTGTGTGAGTGTGTGTGTGTGTGTGTGTGTGTGAAGCTCTTTGAGCGTGTCGGATTAAAGACAAAAGTCCACACTATCTTTCTCGCCCAGTGTGCTTTTTCCTCAAAGCATAGACCAAACCCTCTTTTCCCCATGTACTATTTTTTATTCCTCCTCTATTTAAGGCAATTTCTCCCAGTACCTGCATTCTGTTCTCTTTGGCCCACTGAACGTCAGCTCAGCTCTGCAGCATGAGCGAGTTGTCGGTCAGGAGGACACATGCACTAATATCCAAAAGGATTGTCCTAACTCTTATTTTTTCACTTTTTTCCTACTTATTCTGCGTTCATCCCACTGAGTCACTGACCCACTTCTACTCAGTTCTTCCCCCCAACCAGCAAAAGCAAAGTGGCACGTTTCATCCCTTTATCTCTTCCCCCTCTCTCCCCCCCTCCTGTCCCCTCCACGTGCCGGGCAGATGGTGATCGGGTCATTTTATCGGCTGCAGCTTTTTGTGCCAAAGTCTGATGTCTATGAGCTCACCAGCTAGAGAGTAAAGTGGCCTGTCACTGAACCAATCACAGGTGGCTGTTATTGTGAAGGAGTGTTGTTTAAAAGTGACTCTGAGGGAACTTTTAATTGGTTATGAAACAATCTAAATGTTACACTGATGCTTCTATTTGACCTACATCAGTGAACGAGACCATCAGCGAGAAGATTGGCTCTTTCTATCTAGTTCCTCTTTATGCACCGGGTCAAACTCTGCGTGAGATCAAATGAAATCATGCAGGTTCATAAGAAACTCCTTCAGCTCAGACTACAGCGGGGCCTCCAGCAGAGACCAGTCCACGTGGAGAGACCCAGATCCAGCAGAGACCAGTCCACCATGGAGAGACCCAGATCCAGCAGAGACCAGTCCACCATGGAGAGACCCAGATCCAGTAGAAACCAGTCCAACGTGGACAGACTAGATCCGGCTTCCCTGCAGCCTTCGACCTGCAGTCTTAAGCTCCAGAGGGAGGAGGAGAGCTCAGCTCCCGGCAGCAACAGTGCCTCCTCCTCCAGTCAGGAGCAGAGCTTATCCTCTCTGCTCCTCCGGTCCCCACTGGGAGCCGACACCACGCTGCTGGAGACCCAGGAGGTATTGCTGGGCTGGCTGGAGCAAATGAAAGGCACGGGAGAACCAGAACTCTTTTTTCACAGCTTTTGTCTGCCAAAATCAACTAGAAATGAAAGTTTCACAAAGTAGCTTTTAAAAATTGCCAAAACTCCCTTGATTTGATCTTTCCAACAAGTCTTCATATTTACATGGCAAAATATGGCCACATAACTGAAATCTAAATGATTTATTTTATGCAAACTGTATAGTTGAGGTTTGAGCAACTAAATCTACTTTACAAGATGATCATATGTTAATATGCTATTAAAATGGAATCTTTCTTTTTCCCCCCCCCAACATTATCTTTATTGGTTTGGTATCATAACAGACCAGGCTAAAAGTAGCATTATAAAACAAGATAGTTGATGAAAGTAAATCCAATTTCAGCTCTAATTTATTTGTCCATCTAGCAGATGCAGGTGGTTGTTCATCCTTCCATTTCATGGCTATACGTTTGTTGGCTGTGATGAGGGTTATCCATCTCCTACTTTCAACATGACTACAGTAACCTGAGGTCAAGGTACAGTATGTCAATACCCTCTCTTCTATGGTAGTGCCAGAAAAAGACCGTTTATAAACCTGAAATTCAGGGCACATCAAAAAGGCTACTAAATCATTCATATGTGAGCATGACTCTGCACTTTCTATGAAACAGCAACAACAGTGACGTGACTTGTTTCCCCCTCGCTCAACTTTTGTCCAGGAGACCACTGTACCCGTGCGATTCGTTTGCACTAGCTAGTCACGCGAGTCGTCAGTCACGTTAACATAAACCAAGCTTTTCTCCTAAACCTAACTTCCTGTGTATATGGAAGCTTATTTTGAAAAGAGACTCTGCTTGTCACGAACGTACATTGATACGTCACAAAGGTGTAAAACTGACACTAGAGGGGTACGTAGAGCGTCAGAGTTTTGAAGTTTGAATGCCACTGACCAAACTGCGTTGTTTGACACATTGTTGCAAGAATGTGTTCAATAGCCTTCATTCTGACGGAAACTATCTAAAAGTAGAGAGTATAAATTGTGTTTTTGTTTACAACTTTATTTAAATAAATATATATAAGAAGTGCTGCACGGTGGTGTAGTGGTTAGCACTGTCGCCTCACAGCAAGAGGGGCCGGTGTGGGGTTCATGTTCCCGGGCTGATGGACAACCTGTTCAGTGTGTGAATGTGGAGTTTGCATGTTCTCCCCGTGTCAGCGTGGGTTCTCTGGACAAAAAGTTTGCATGTTCTCCCTCCGGGTTCTCCGGCTTCCTCCCACAGTCCAAAGACATGCAGCTTAGGTTCATTGATGACTCTAAATTGCCCGTAGGTGTGAATGTGAGTGTGACTGGTTGTCTGTCTCTATATGTCAGCCCTGTGATAGGCTGGCGACCTGTCCAGGTGAACCCTGCCTTCAGGCTCCAGCACCCCCGCGACCCTTAACTGGATAAGCGGTTACGGAAGATGGATGGATATTACATTACATTACAGTCATGTAGCAGACGCTTTTATCCAAAGCGACTTACAGTCAGTAGTATGTTACATATCATTCACCCATTCACACACTGATGACAGGCTACCATCAAGCGCCACCATCAGACTCTAACTAACATTCATCATCCAGTCCACACCGATGGCCTTCAGGAGCAGTGTCTTGCCCAGGGTCACATCGACTGCCGAAGCTGGGTATCGAACCACCGACCTTCTGATTGGAGAACTACCTTACTCTCCACTACGCCACAGCCGATATAAGAAGTTTACAACATCTAGTGTATACAACTACGATAAAAAAAACAAAAAAAACAGGTGGGCTAACAAATGTAAGAAAAATAAAAAGTGAAATAAATATCTTGTTATGTCTCAAAGCAAACCAAGCACATGACGTCCAGGGGCCTGAACCCGGCTCCACCTGCAAGAACTCCTCCTCCTCTCCTCCTCCTCCTCCTCCAGGCCGGTTTGGACCACACACATGCGAAGCTGTGATTGGCCGAGGCGTCGCTTACACCCGCCCCTCCGTGCTTACGTCACCGCGGCAGTGCTGTGAGGGAGAGAGGTAGAGAGACACAGAGAGACACAGAGAGAGAGAGAGAGCCGCACTGCACACAGACCGACCTGGACGCGGGCGAGGCGACGATCCCTCCCCGGCGTGGCCCTCATCCATCACCGCTATGGGTGTTACCAACACGGATCTCCCTCTGAACCCAGCCCTGATCCCGTACTACCTGAAACCGGTCCACCTGGAGACCCGGACTATAAAACACTGCAGTTGAGAGAGTCGCTGCATCAGAGCTCCTCTCCTCCTGCAAGAACCGCGGAGGAGGATGATGATGATGATGGTGATGAGGAGGAACATCTAGGGATGAGAAGTGCTGCTCCAGCAGGCAACGTTATCTCGACCCTCATCCGGATCCAGCCCACCAGGACCATGTCTGCCCTGTGTGCGTCCGCAGTGGTGAGTACATCATCCTGCGTGTTTAATACATCTATGTCCTCAGGACTCCACAGCAGGTTCTCCATTTAAAGGCACAGTGCCTGTTTTTTTTTTGTTTTTTGTCCCAGACTGAACTTCAAATCAAGCATCCAGATATAATGTCCCAAACTTTGACTGTTAAATAAACTCTAAGGGAGACATCTTTTAGGTTTACCATCCCAGCAGTGTGTCTGTCATTCATTGATTCCCTCTGTGGGTGAGCAACACAAAAGGGTCTCCAGTGGAAGGATGGAGAAAGTCAGCGGTCTATTGTTCACCCTGTAAATGCTGTGTGTGGGACAAACAACTGGAAATGTCAGTCCATTGACTCCCGTCTTAACAAAGAATGGTTTGATTTGGAGCAGGCAGAGAGAAGGGGAGCTCATTTAATACAATTTAGCATTTTTTTTTGAAAATTTAATGAAATTGTCTTCAAAAAAGTGAGTTTTTTACCACTTTGGTGGAAAATGACATTTTATTATCAGCTTAACTCAAGAGTGGATGATGGGTGGATGATGGGTGGATGCCTTTGTGCCAGTAATTACACAGGGTTTCCCCCTTTGTGCCAGATGTGTTGAATGTAGTTTGATGTGTAGGCTGTTTGAGCTCTCCTCATCCTCAGTGAGTCAGACTGTTCCTTTGTCTCCTCACTATCATGCACACGTCAAATTATTATTTTATTATTTTTACAGTCATGGGATTTTTTTGAGGTTTGAGAGTGTTTTGGTATTAAGGCGGGATAATAGTAAAAAGATGGGACGTTAGCAAAAGTTAGCAACAAAGGCTTGGCTATGTGGAGATTATTTCAACTTTTAATTCAACAATAATGTTTGTTTTACCAGCTTCTAATGATTTGATTTATTTAAAAAACTTAAAAAAAACACAGAAGACAAATTTTGAATGTATATTAGGTGAACATCTCTGCCTAAGCAAGAACACCCAATGTAGTAGAACTGTTACTACAATTTTAATCATATCTGTGACTTAAGTAGCGTTCTGCTGCTCCACACAAACCTGAAGGGTCCAAACTAAGTCCGGACTTTTAGTTCAGGTGTGGTCCTGTGTTTTTGCATTCAGCCACATGTCCATTTGTGTCATGTGTTGTATAAAGTATATATGCAATGCACAGTGAGGGCAGTAAACGAGACAGAGTAGCCAATGCATTTTGTTTAGACTGCAAAGATAACGGTGAGTTACAGATGAAATAATGGAAAACATATCCTCGGTCTCATCCTGGTCTCAGTCCCAGCTCGTCAAAGTCAGATTTTTTCTAAGCCTAACCAAGTACTTTTGTGGCCTAAACCTAACCAATTAAACTTTAAAACTACGTAGACCTACGTTGGAAGTTTTAATTAAAAAAAAGACAATATTAATGTAACGAACGAAAACTGACACACCTTCATAACCTAACTAGCCAGAGGGTTTGTTACACAGAACCATTTGAGGAGCCGCCATTTGAAACTGTTAGGAAAATGGTCAGGCACTTTCAAGGAAAAATACGTGGCAGGTGATTGGATGAACCATCTGTCAAACAAACTGTTGCCTAAGCCAGTTCAAAGAAGAGTGGAAAAACATATTTTCCACTGAGAAAAGCTTTTAGTGCCGTTCTTTGCTCTTCATTTATTAAAGAAAGACTCTCCAGTTCTGATATAACTGATTTTATTGCAGCAGCTACGCTAACCTCTTTGACGTGTCACAAACAACTAAGCCACGACCATCGCTGCCAGTAGCTCCTCATGGGATGCCGATTTGGGTCGCCGAACACAAAGGCATCACTTGAAGCCTGACAAGATGGATCTGGAGTCATATTTGATCCAGCTGCTTTTCAAAGGCAAACACCGTTCTTGTCAAATCAGCACATTTTCACAATGGACACTCGACGGACGGCTTAATTACCATACAAAACAGAGTCGGTAATGTCGGCAGTAACAACCCAAGTCACTAGTGTATTTGTGGAGATACTTTAAAATGTAAAGGTCCAAGTAACTAGTTTTCAGTAATAAGACATTTTGGCAATTTTAGTGATCGCCACAAAACACTCAAGCCAAATTAGTTTTGTGAATTTAGTTTCTAATCATATTTTTTATATTAACCCTTTACACAAGCTAGCGTCTCGCCGCCACTCCTGTTGCTTTAAGAGATGCACGACTCAGAGAATCCTTCCGAACTGCGAAACCAAGACGGCAGGGACCGGCGTTTTCGAGTTCTACTTTCACAGCTCTGTTCCTCCTGGTGCAATCCCCCCCCCACTGCACTCCCAAGCAGCAGACTCAAAATATATCTATTCCAAATAAGTAAATAACCACCGCCGGCTATTGCCAGCGATGAATTCTGCTGGGCTCAATGCAAACAGAGTCTCTCTCATTGTGAGCTGAAATGGGCCGAGGACAACACAGCAACAGGTGCTGCTGCCTAGCCTGCTGTGTGTGTGTGTGTGTGTGTGTGTGTGTGTGTGTGTGTGTGTGTGTGTGTGTGTGTGTGTGTGTGTGTGTGTTTCTTTAAATGGATAGTAATTACAGTTAATGTCTTCTGCCACACACAGAAACACAAACATCACACCCACATTCAAATGTTTGTATGCACACACCTCATTATGCAACGTACGTGGTCCACACACACACACACACACACACACACACACACACACACACACACACACACACACACACACACAGATACACACACACACACACGCCAGACTAAACAGTAGCCTGATTGTTTTCTGTACAGTTAGTTGTCCCTGAAAACCTGCAACGTTTCTGAAAGAACCACATTACTGAGCCATGTGAAACTCCTGATCGGGCCCAGTCTACTTCCTGCTCTGTGGTAAAACGTGTTGCCCGCTAAGCACAAGTCACTAAGCCGTGTCACGGGGAATGTGTCTAGCGGACGGCACCGCGTACCTCGCGGCCGTGTTTGCACAGAGATGGCGTGGGGCCCGTTCTGTCCATGTGCAGATTAACCGCTCATGCCGTTACGAAATGTAAAGACAGGTGCTTCTGTCTGTTGCTCATATCAAGTTTCAAGGGGGCAGTGGGGGGTTGAGATGTTCTTTTGTGCTGTGGTCACGAGGCTCAGTTACTGTAAATGTTAGGCAGTGGTTAAAAATGCTGCGTAAAGTATTTCTAAAATCATTCCAGTACAACATTGTTATTAATTACAAAAGGTAGGCTCACCGTCTTTACCGACACAAACGGAGCTGCAGGTGTTAGAACGTCTGACTGTAGAAGATAGACGGGAAAAAAAAAGAGTAGACAAAAAACAGTCAGGATTCAGCAGTTTTGAGACAAAAATACATTCACACATAAAACACTTGAGGGACAAAGTGGTTAAAGTGTACACTTTAAACAAAAAAAAGCTTCATCGGCTGTGATAGAAGAGGGGTTTTGTGGGAAATGTGGTTTTATTTGACAAAGAGTCAGATAGCCCTGGCTGGTTGCTAAAGCAACATAACTACATTAAAGGGCGGTTCCAGTGATTGAGTATCGCACTTCCCCAAAGTGGGGAGACTTGCAAGAGACGGAGTAAATAAGATAATTGTCAAGATAAAAGCAGCAGAGGCTGAGATATGCTGATTTTAAGTCACTAAGACGAATCAAGCTCCAAAACCATTCGATCCTCTGTCTTCCAGAATGAAACTTGGTAGTGTCTTTGTCACCTTGATAAGGACCCACATCTTTAAAGTCCCCGCTCCCAACCTTCTGTTTGAAAATATATATAATACATTTGTTGCTGAGATAACCCTGATGACATCACTGTCACACTCAGTTGTTGTGGTTGCCATTCCAGCTCAGCTCTGACCAGACTCCACTCAGCATTTGCTGAAATTTGAATATTGGCGTTCATGTAGTAAAAAAACAATGGTGGAAAGCTTTAAAAATAAATAAATGATTTGTAATGTCCCCCCAGAAACATCTGGATGACGTCGCAGATGTTTTTGCACTATCCACACCAATTCCGCTGTCCAGAGACATTGGCTATTTACCGTAACTCTACTATGATATGTCATCATAAATGCCTTGAAGTCCAGAAATCCACTCCTCCATCACTCTAACGGCAGTCAAAACAAACACTGTCTGATGAAATTTGGCGAGCAGCCATGGCCCATCACGCGACGAACGTGCAGACCACCGTCGGTCGCTCCCACACAAAAACAGGGAAGTGAAAAAAAGGGGTTCAGGTTTAGGCCGTCTGTCATCTAAAAAAAGATTTGACCTATCAGTCGTGCTCCTGCTCCAACGCCGACGGGCATACTGGGTCCTGGGCGTGTCTCCGGATGGCCTGTGGCTGCTGCTGTGGGTAGAATTACAGGATGTTCTGCACAAAGTTGGGTGGGGGGTTGAGGTGTTTGTTTCAGATAGCCTGTGTGTGTGTGTGTGTGTGTGTGTGTGTGTGTGTGTGTGTGTGTGTGTGTGTGTGTGTGTGTGTGTGTGTGTGTGTGTGTGTGTGTGTTGTGGGTGTGGGGGGTTAACAGGACCCTGCTCTGCAGTGGTGCAGCGGTGCCACAATGTTGGCTGTATCATGTAAACAAGAGCTGGCTGGCTGACGGCTCCACCCTGGTGTTTCTTCCTTCGCTCTGTCCTTTACTCCGTCAGTGAGTCACAGTGACATCAAATGAAAAATGTCCCCTAGCCCCTAGCATGCAGCAAAAGTCCTTGGGATTGAGTTACACCAGTTATTCAGAAATAGATCCTCACTAACGTTCCAAACTAGAGATTATCTCATTGGTTTGTTCCAGGCGGCAACCTCCGGTTCTGCTAAGTAAAGCCAATGTGGAAGTGTCTTAAACTTGCATTCTCTCTACTGACCATCAGGGGGCGACTCCTCTGATCGCAAAAAGAAGTCAGATTGTATAGATTGTAAAGTCTATGAGAAAATGACTCTACTTCTCTCTTGATTTATTACCTCAGTAAACATTGTAAACTTGAGTTTATGGTCTCAATCTATAGTTTCAAGTATGTTGTTCATTTAGTAAACTATGGTCCATTTAGAGTTAAATAGATCATAAAGCAGAGTATACTTTAGGGCGGGTCTACCTTGTGATTGACAGGTTGCTACCAAGGCGTTGTTCAGTCTGGGAGTTGTCACTTTTTTTGAATTAAACCCTTTCACAGAGTGTTTTGGTTCATGAAAGTTAATTGTTACATAGAAATGTCGTATTCAGCATTCAGGTGAACTGCTGGGCTCCATCCTCTTGAGTAATTTCTGGTTGCAAGAAACCAAAATGGCGATTGCCAAAAACCAAGATGGCATTGGCCGATCGTGAGGTTTCAAAACAGCAGTCCGCCAACCAGGGGGTGAACGCACAGTGACTATGTCCACTTCTTGTCTGTGGTGTATATCCATCACAATATGGAGACTGTTTAGTGACGCTACTATTATGTGTAAGTCAGTTACTGAACATCATCTCCAGCTCGATGTAGCTCCATTCACAAGGCTGCAATCCAAGTGTCAATAGCAAATAATGCACATTTGGCCTAGTGGGAGACTGTGAAAAATAAGTCTTTTTTATCACCTGATTGCTTTAATCTCTTCAAACCCACCGGCCCACAGGCAGGTTAGGTTTTAGGATTTAGGGGTGAATGATAATCAACAATATTTTAAACAATGGTAAAACGTTTTAAAGTCATCAGAATGCCACGTAATGACACAGAAGTAAGTAAAAGCAATTGTCACATTTTGGTGATTATAAAACCTTTAACCGTCATTCAAAATGCTGTTTATCACAATTTAACCCCGCTGGAGGTCAGGTGGGTTTGAAGAGGTTAAAGGGTACTGCAGCAAATTTGTAATGCACTTCAATAACGTCGACAAGAGACAGATAAAAAAATGGCCAGAAATCAATGCAGAAGAGGTAGAGACATCCTCACTTTTCTGCCGTGTTCACATCAAATGGAATAGATAAACACATCGGTAGGGTTGGCAGTGACAGAGATCGCAGTGAATAAGGAGCTGAACACACCAGTGTGGGAGCAAAGAGGGATAACCACGTAGCCCAGTTCTCGTCTGGTCGCCTTGCTTCTGGCTGTCTGATTGGCTGGTCGGCCTGCTGCACCGGGCAGATGATGTAGTTTATAGGCAGTGCGGCAAGACACAGAGACAAAGTTGGCATAATAAGAGGAGAGGCTGGCAGCACTGAGACTGAAATTGATTCATGCTTTGCTGAGCTGCAGAGGTGGCTGTGTAGAGAGCCTGCCTGTCGTGTGTGTGTGTGTGTGTGTGTGTGTGTGTGTGTGTGTGTGTGTGTGTGTGTGTGTGTGTGTGTGTGTGTGTGTGTAAGCAGTTGTGTACTGACAAACTGCCAGCGCTGCACTTTGTTTCCATCTTCTGCTTTTTTTTGTCTTTCTTGGCATTTTATTTCCCTAATGGCAGCAATGACAAAAGACTGGTTGCATACTTGTGTCTGATTGGGAGGGAGTGGTCACTGTCTCAAGATCCCTGTCTCAAAATGTGAGCCTCTCTTTGCTGCACATTAGCTTACTGCACTCGTTTCCTGACATGTTGAATAGCAGCCGTCGCAGTAATTACCCTCATTGGCTTAGAGACGTAGCTGCAGACGGAGCTGTATCGTCTTAGGTCAGTCTGCTCCCCAAAGAGATTTATCTCAAGACACAGAGGACATTAGCTCGCTGAAATATTATGTGTTCCATTGTCTGGCCTGTCTTCCATCGGCTTCAAATATTATAATGATATATTTTAGTGTAGTTTAAATACATGTAGACTAAACAGCTCTTTATTTACTGTACAAAATAAGAGTGACATAAATCTTCATGGCATATAAAAACACTGCAAAGTTACAGTAAATGGGTGGGATAGGAGATCTCTGTACTCATATATCAAATTGATAATTCACATCTATGTGTTGGGTTACAGAGAGTGAGTTTCTTGGTTACCTTGCAAAAGAAAGTCCTGCTGGTCAATATGTAACATGAAAACTAACTTAATTTTATTGCAGACTATGCTGAGTAGAAACAAAAAACCCTAACCAAACTAGAAAGGTGCACTCAGCAAAGCGCAGATCTTCGGCAGCTGTGTCTGCAGCTGTGTCTGCAGCGACCACTGCTGTATTGTTTGAATGAATGAAAACAACCCATAATTGGCTAAACCTTTCCCCATCAAGACACCAGTGAGCTTTTTTAGGCGTGGTAAAAAGCACTTCATTCAAAATATAAAAAAAGTAGCGATGTATGCAGGCAGTCGGCTAGAAGTACAAGTAGAATACATTTTATATTATCTTGCTTAAAAACATTATTAAACTCATCAAGCTGTTGGCCCACTTTTGCAGCAGCTGAGTGAAAGCGATGTACTCAGTAGTTTCAGTTCTGTTTTTCTGTTAGATGTTAGCCAAACACACCATCCAAAACACTGATAGTGAGCTGTTTTCCCCAAATTTGTCTCTTTGCGCAGGCTGGGAACTTGGGGTCAGCAACGCACTCATTCAGTTGAAATCAACTTGACAGCATTTATACTTTTCATGTAACAATATGTTTGTTTGTAGATATACACTTTTTATACACTATTTTTATTCCACTTTTTAATGGAACAGCACCATTTTATAATTTAAAGCAAATTATTTTGCAGGGACCCTGACAGAGAGTGCCATGGACCCCCAGACCCTACTAGAATATCACTGGTCTATGAAATATGTTTTATAAAGTCAGATTCACTGTGGCTGCACGGTGGTGTAGTGGTTAGCACTGTCGCCTCACAGCAAGAGGGGCCCGGGTTCATTTCCCGGGCTAGACGGCCTTCTGTGTGGAGTTTGCATGTTCTCCCCGTGTCAGCGTGGGTTCTCTCCGGGTTCTCCGGCTTCCTCCAACAGTCCAAAGACATGCAGCCAAGGTTCATTGAAGACTCTAAATTGCCCGTAGGTGTGGATGTGAGCGTGAATGGTTGTCTGTCTATATATGTCAGCCCTGCGACAGACTGGCGACCTGTCCAGGGTGAACCCTGCCTTCACCCATTGACAGCTGAGATCAGCTCCAGCACCCCTGCGACCCTTAACTGGATAAGCAGGTTACGGAAAAATTTATGAATGAATGAGATTCATTGCAACCATGAGAGGTCCTTGACCGAGAAATCATGAAAATGATATTAGGCTGATTGGTCCAGCAATATGCCAGATAAGCTGTGGACAGACGGGTATACGTGAGCATACAGGAGTTTACACAGGACCACATACTTAATCTCCTGGCAGAGATAATAATTAGTGAATTTAAGAGATGTTTATGGGCAGATTTATTTTTGTACCATTGAACATTGCCAGGCTAGCTGTTCCCCTGCTTACAGTCTTAAATCTACGCTAAGCTAACCACCTGCTTTATTTTTAGCATACAGACATGTAAGTGGTATCAATCTCATCGAACTCTTGGCAAGATAGTAAATAAACACATTTCACAACATGTTTTCCCAATCTTTTCCTTTAAACTAACTTGAACTTGTCCTCCACATTCCCTTCTGATATGTCTAAATTCCATTTTTCCGCTTCAGTTTCAGTGTGCATGATGTCTAGCCTGACGTACAGGACCTTTTGTTCATGAACTTGCAGATGTAGAAGTATGTTTCAGGCTTTAGAATGAGCATTAGAAGGATCACGCAAGTCTCTATGACAGTGTTTACCTATAAAATGGCTTATTCAGCTCCTTTTCTTGACTCTTAGGAAATGCCTGGTATTTTGTAGTGAGTCCGCTTCCCCAGACAAAAACTAAATCTGCACCATAGGCTCTGGCTTGAAAAGCACAAGGGTCCTATACTAAGCGATTACAAAGTCCTCACGTTAAAAAGTGAGTGATGCACCTCAATTACGGCAACGTCGATGAAGGCCTGCTATTTCAAGAATACAACTCTACAAAAAAGCAGAAAGAAGAGGGGACCGCCCATTGTCTTGTAAGCAAGCAGAGTGTTCCCATTCACTGCTGGATGCGTTCTCTACCAGCGGCACGCTGATGTTGCGTCAGTAAGATCAATGCATTCATTCACATCGACGTGCAGAGTTATGAGCACCATGTCGAGAACATGCTCCTCTGATGTTTATGGATGAGGGTTCTGGGAACGGACACAAAGAGGCTGAATGGGTGGTGTGCGGTGAAAGGGCAACGGAGCAGCGAGAGAATGGACTGCTTTGTTCTTATTAGCACTAATTATAAAATGAGTTTGTCTTCCTTTGATCGTTTAATTGAAGTGAAGTTTGTCTCTTTGTGTCCCGATATCCACCTTGATGTCTCAAAAACACTCACTGATCTCAATCTTCTTTCCAGTGGATTGCAATCAGATGAGGGTGTCCAAATAATTAAAAACAGAATTCATGATTTATACGTGGGGCCAGTTTGTGTGCCCCCTAACCTCTCCACTTCTGAAGGCACTGGTATGACCCTAAACAAATGCTTTTGTTCAGTGCTCATGGATGACCAACATTCATGTGCGTCATCAGCTAAATTCTCCCCTCGTGCATCACTTCAAACCCACGAGAATTGTTGCTTCTGCACACAAGGGCTCCTAATCTTCATTCACAGTTGTCTGAGTACACACACTCGGGAAGAGAAGAATACGCTTAGCCACACATTGTTGCACACAGATCCACCCATCTCAATCCTCTTTGTGCTTCTCTCATACCATCTGTCAGATCAGGCAATTCTTCGAGTCGTAAATTCTCTCTGTGGCTTGGCTGCGAGACATGGCAGAGTACATGTTAGGCCTCGAACTACGCAGGTAGGGATGGAAATCGAGAATCCATTCTCGCTGAGACCCGGTTCCTAGTTGTCTGATTCCTTGGAATTGATTCCTCTGATCAATTCTTTCCAGCAGTTGGGCATGAACAATAATTCGCATGGTGCATCGTATTTGAGTTGAAACCGGCAGCTAGTTAGCGTTAGCTGTTTGTACCCCATGGGAGGTACAGTCATGCTTGGCTAAATAACAGAGCTAACAGCTTAAGTTAACAATGGTTGCATTGAGTTACATTATGATACGTTCAACTTCTATTCAGTAAAAAAGCTGAAGACAAATTAGTAATTAAGATGTGTTCAAATGTAGCCTTTAGAAAAAATTTATTTTAGCGAGAAGCTTGAATACTGTTGTTCGAGGGAGATGTTTTCACAGCAATATAAAATATATATCAGAGAGGTAATTATGACCTGTTTAACTTCCTAATACTAGCTCTGAGCAGCTTATAATACATCGTTAAAACTACTAATTTATAATCAAGGCAAATATTTTAATTAATATAATATATATATAATAATCATCTGAATTGTGTTTTAATGCAAATTAATAATATAAACAAAAATAACCAAGTAAAAGGTCAACAGTTCCAATTTTTGTTGGTTTACCCTGACTTCAGGAGGATTAAAATATTTTTTCGAGACATAACAGGAGGGTGGTGAAAAAGTTAGTTTTTACATAACAATTTATCAGCTATCAATCAGGAAATTGATAAGGAAATGGATCGATAATAGCAATCGATAATGGAATCAGTATGGATAAAATCGTATCAATTCCCATTCCTATGATTGGGAGGGAGGTGCTAGATTCCGAATTTTCACTTCAGTCGCTACAACGGCATTGTCCGGTCAGGGGGTTGACCGTGTTTTTGTCTTTGAACTTTAAGTTAATTATAACATTTTAATCGCCTTAGCTCCACCCTCTGGTGTTGCTTCTGGTTGCAAAAAAACAAGATGGTGGCGACCAAAAACCAAGATGGTGATAGCTAAATAAAAAGATGTTGACAGTCAAAATTCCAAACTGGAGGCTTCAAAACTGTGGTCCTCAAACCAATGGATGAAGTCACGCCGACTCGGTCCACTTCTTATATACAGTCTATGGGTGGGGCTATCATTGGACTGAAAGAGTGTAGTCAGATCTAGGCATTAGCTACGGACTCAGATCAGCAAAGCACTGTCAGCCCTCAAGCATTACTGGAGAGGAGGCTGGCTGAAGTTATGCTCTGACATGACTCAGTCAATTTGTGTGCGTGTATGTGTGTATGTGTGTGTATGAGTGTGGTGTGTAAACTTGAGACATGTGTGGATTATTCCCCTAAACCCAGTGAGCTGTTAGTTTCCCAGCAGAGGTGAGAGGGGAGCCTGAAACAAACAACACACACACACACACACACACACACACACACACACACACACACACACACACACACACACACACACACACACACACACACACACACACACACACACACACACACACACACACACACACACACAAGAGGAAAGCCACAGTTATACTGTAGGTCTGTTAAAATTCTCAGTTGTGGTTGTAAAGTGAAGGCGCACTGTTAGCAACTAAAATGAGGAGGGGGACAGGATGAGTCATGAAATGAGGCTATTGAATGGGTTTTTGAAAGAGACATTTTCCTGCTAATCTCATCAAAGCAGATTTATACATTGGGAACCTAAATGGCAGCACCGGATGTTGGACTTTCCAGAATCCATGTAACCCAAAACACACTCATCTCTGGCGGCCTAGCTGGCCCGTGGTGTTTCATACCAAATTCCACAATGAGAAATCTGTGCACATGTCTTGCTCATTGCTGGTCTGGAAACAGTTTTTGGATTGGACGTGTTCTTGCTTCGGTTTTGTAGGTCTTAATTTGTGATCTGATGAGTGTACGAATCCAACATCACAAATTGATTTAGGCTTTAGGTTGGGATAGGGCGCTTTTGGTCTTTCTACCTGTTACTCCATCCAGGAAGCTGTCCGTCTGTCTTTCCATCCATCCAGCCCCTGTTGATCAAGAACTAGAGGGAGCATCTTAACAACTTGTGCTCAGCTCTTTATTCAATCTGTGGATATTCAAAAATGAGGATTACTACTAATGTCGCTCTGCTCTTGATTGTTCTTCAAGCCCTACCCTTTGGCAATAAAATGTGATTTCTGCTTTTGATGTATTATGGATTACGGGTTGAAGGATTATGACCATAATGGGAGTTGCTTGCACTATGCTTTAGTGCCCCCAATTTTGCTCGAATCTTTACATTTTAGACAAGATAACTGAGGGACACTTTTCCTTGAGGATTCTCATGTTCCCTAGAGGGAAGAACCATTTTGAGGAATCATAACAGTATTTTGGATTGCTTTCATCAGGTGGCTAAAAACAGGACTTCAAATGAATGCTTATGTTGATCTGTGACTACTGGATGTGTAAATAGGCTGCTTGCAGACATGTTCGACTTATATATAAACGCAATCAGGAAAGGCCACACAACTAATTGCTTCCATTAACATGATTGGAATCAAATGAAGTAGAAAAAGAAGGTATTACACGAACTACTCTATTGGTATCGGTATCATTTTAAGGGTGTTGGTATCATAAAATGATACCCAGTCCCATTGGGGCTTCAATCTCGTTGCGTAGAGATATTCTTCTATCTACTATATCTAAATACTATTGCCATTTCTTATATATATCTTTAACTTCCACACTTTCTTTCTCCTCTCAGCTCTTATGTACAGTGATGGTTGACATCTCAGCTCGGGTTTTGCCCACAACCGGCCCAGCTGACCAATCCATCCTCTCACCACGCCACTATCAGCACACCGACCCCGACTCGGGCACCCAGCTGGTCTGTGACAAGTGCCCGGCAGGCACCCACGTGTCTGTCCACTGCACCCCAACGGCCGTGAGGGAGTGCAGCCGCTGCCCTGAAGGCACCTTCACGCGGGGCGAGAACGGGATGCAGAAATGCCATCCCTGTCGGGCCCCATGTCCCTCAGGCTTCATCGAGAAAGCCACCTGCACGCCCATCCAGGACAGAGTCTGCACCTGTCCCCCCAACAGCTTTTTGTTGGGGGATGGTGGCGCAGAGTGTAAGCCCCACTCGCTGTGCCCGCCAGGGACCAGGGTGAAAAGGCGGGGCAGTGAAACCGAGGACGTGCTCTGTAAGCCGTGCACCAAGGGGACTTTCTCAGATGTTGAGTCTAGTGTGGTGAAGTGCCGGACCTATACGGACTGCCAAGCTCAGGGGCTGGTGCTGCTCACACCAGGGACTAAAGAGACAGATAATGTGTGTGGATCCCCTTCGGCAGCCCCCTCCTCCTCTTCATTTTCGCCTGTCTCCACAACCACCCTACTAGGGCCTGCACAGGCTGTGCTTGTACAGGAACCCATGACTTCTTCATCTACTCCATCATCATCCCTGACTGGACTTGCACACAAAGGTGAGAGACAATGGTTATACTTTGCTATTTTCCAACAAAGGCAGTTTTTGCATTCAATCAGTCTGTCAATGACTGTTTCATATGGCTTTTCAAGATAGCCCATTTAAAAGTGCGGTGATGTCTATTTAGGCTATGCCTTGTTGAGATGTGCGGATTAAGGTTAGTAAGAGCCGAAGTATGGATGTACTTTCCTTATTAATTTCATTGGGATTGTTTAAACATTTTGAGAAACAGGCTAACTCCTTTTCTAGAAGTGTGTAGATGAGAAGGTACCACTTTCATGTCTATGCATTTAGTACAGGTCTGTAAGTCAGAATTAGCGTAGCTTATCTTAACAGAGTGGAAGCATTATTTCGCATTATTGCTCAATTGACCTGTTGCAGCAAAATACATCAAGGCCACTCTGGGAATTCCTAAACCAAAAGACAATCATAGGCATGGAAACAAACTGGTGGCAGCTCCCTACCTCTGGAATGTTACTATTTCTTCCTCATTCACCCTCCTTTTTTCCTACTGCCTCCCTTGTTACTTTTAGATTGGAGAATGATAAAAAAAAAACATTCCCCATTCACTTTTCTTGTTCTTGTTCTCTGTCCCTCTCCCTCCCACGTCATCCCTCTTACTGTTTTTACATCAGTCTAGTCTCCGTCGGTCATTTCTCAGAATCAACCATCCATAGCCAGTAAACCCCTGGTCACAATATAGACCCCCGCACCTATAACACTGTCACTACTTTTTGTGCTGGCATGGGATGGATGGCTTCTCAGCCAGTAATTTGACCCTTTCTGTGCTGTCAGAGGGACAGTAAGGGTGGGCTGGGGGGTTAAGCACTCATGACTGTTATTTTTCACCTGTCTCCTACTGTCTGTGGAGAAGGTGGAAAAGAAGCAGAGTTGTAGCCTAGAAAAAAAATCTTTCATCGCTTTGCACAACAAAAACAGCAGTGATAAATGCGGATCTGCAATCATTATATTTCACTTTATATAATTTACTTGATGTAAAGGGGCTTTGAAGTTACATCACAAATCTCCTAGCAACCACAGATGTCAAGCAGAGTTTAAATATATTTCCAACTGGGCCTATGAATAGAAGGTATTTGTACCTGGAAAACACTGACTGCAAACTGGAGTGGACACAGCAGAAATTTCACATTTGGGCACATCATATAAGCTGATAAAAGCTAATGTTACTAGCTGTCATCCTTCAGATTTTAACACTGATTTAATTGTTCACTATGTAGAATCTTCAGGGAATTTCTCTGTCTTCCCAAGGACGACGGTACACTAGTAGTCCAGAGTCCTGATCCCTGGCACAGGGTACCTGCTGTGCTGTTTAAAAACAAGCACCGTCACGTTTTCAGGATTTGGGCATCAACTTGGTAATGAAGTATTGGTTCTCATGACATCCCTGTAAGTGCACGTGAGCGTGTCCCACTGGAAAGCTCAAGGCCTACACTCTCCCCTGCGCCCCTACAGCAGTTACAGCTAATAATGCCATCCAGACCGACCATTTCGTGTATTTCTAAAAAAAAAGTGGACTTTGTATGCTAAAGACCAAAACATCAGTCCCTAATTTGAGGATTAGACCTGCCTCTGTGTACCTGTCTGCTGATAAAAGGATGAGAGGGATTACCCGCCATCCAAGTGCCAATCCTAAAAACATTCAGCAGCCCATTCATGATGTAATGCCATTATACAACACCAATCCCATTAGCAGCAGTACATGGGCACAGAGCAAGCAGCAGGGAGGCGATGGCGGCCACAACAATAATCAAAAGCGGTTAATGACACACTACTATCGACTGACCTTTGCAGTTTGTTTCCATGTCTGAAAAACACTGACTCTGCTGTTGGGACAATCCTTATTGTTCTCTTCCCATTTCAACAGATGCAGAGGTTTGTTCGGCTGTGAATAGTTAGCCCATCCCGATCCTTTCTGCTTTTCAAATTATTTCTGGAAGCCTAAATCTGATTACAATTGCCCTCGCTTAAGCCTAATCAAGGGGAAACTGTGGGGTGAGTAATTCTGAGCTCATCTACTGTGAGATCTAGAGGTGGAACACAGTTTGGCCTCAGAGTGGTGGAGTAGCTGTTTTTTTTAAGAAAAAAAAAAATCTTTAGCGGATGTAAAAACTCATATGAATTTTTCTGAAATTCTGTTAAAAAAACACCTACATTTGGATGTAAACCTGCCTATTGATGGCCTGCTTACTTTTAATAAGCATGTTGCATCTGTCATATGTTCTGTATGCCACTTGTAAGGCCATTGGTCATCTCTTGCCTGAATTACTGTAACATCATTCTGGCAGCAGGGCTTCCTGCATACATCATATGCCTCATGCCCATCTATAAATGAAACCCACCTATTTGTACTTCATTTGCCAACATCACGCAATGAACATCAGAACGATTTCCACCTCAGAGATTAAGTATGGGTTGGGCTTCAGTGAGGTATGCACTGGGTGGACACACAAGGATGGAGGATGTCAGCATAGGAAGCAGATGACTGATATCACAGGGGGGAGGTCATTCTTCCTTTTGTTTCGGTGCCAGATCACCTGCATGGATTAAAGTGTTAGGATTCCCTCCCATGATGCCTTCTGTTTTCATTGTCTGTGTTAAGCAAATCTCTGAAGTCAGTGAATTTAATTTCCTAACCCTCTCTCTCTTGTCTTTCATCTCTTACCTCTCTCTATCTTCGTTTTCATCGATCCCTTGGTCTCTCATCACAGGCACCTACAGCCAGTCAGCAGCCATTCGACTGAGGGGAAACCTGGGTGGGGAAGCACACCTTGCAGAGGGGCTACTCTTTAGCCGGTCTGGCACTCCAACCCCACCAAATCGCGATCCCCCACGGATTCCACAGCTCCCAGCTCACAAGCAACACATGGACCTCAAGCCCCAACCCGGGCAACCAGATTCTAACCCTGTGCCAGGCCCAAC
This sequence comes from Anoplopoma fimbria, assembly GCF_027596085.1. NCBI lineage: Eukaryota > Metazoa > Chordata > Actinopteri > Perciformes > Anoplopomatidae > Anoplopoma > Anoplopoma fimbria. Next base: position 21,862,470 of record NC_072466.1, on the reverse strand, counting down.
CAAGAGGGCAGTGGAGGGTCTGGAGGGTGCAGAGGTTGTCAGGGTTGGTATTAGCAAGGTAGCCGGCCAGGGGAGCGGAGGTGGTGGAAGTGGGATCTCCAGCTACTACAGGCCCACTCGCAGGGGGTCGCCAAGGCCGAGCACCCATGATCACTTTGACATCAACGAACACCTCCCCTGGATGATAGTGCTGCTGCTGCTGCTGGTGCTGGTGGTGATCGTGATCTGCAGCGTGAAGCGGAGCTCTCGCGTGCTGAAGAAGGGCCCCGTGCAGGACCCTTGCAGCATCATGGAGAAGGCAATTCAGAAGAAAGCATCTGCGCCTCCAACGCAGGTCAAAGAGAAGTGGATCTACTACTCCAACGGACAGGGTAAGCCTGCTGTATCTTTGATTTCAACAAGAGTGATTCCATTGAAAGCGTTTAAGAGGACACTTTGGCATAAAAATGGGTGACAAGATAAAACAAAAAAACAACAATAAGTGTCTGGACCACCCCACAAGCCTCCAGAACAGAACAGGTTTAAAGTCTCTGGACCTAATCAGTCATATGAAGGTTGCTTTCAATGGGCAATGGCCAATATTTTGGGGGTTCTGGTTTGGCTGGACCAAAACTTTGCGGCAGTCATATTAACATTCCGATAAGCAACTTGAGATGCGGGAATGGAGTTGGAGTTGAGAGACAACATGTATGACCAGATTGTTGAACTTGTGGCCAGTTTACAAGGTAGTTCTAAGCTATTGAAAAGAAAAAGTGACTATGCCGATCGGTTCCAAAATTGCATTTCGGCTAATGCGTTCCACTTCTTTTGTGCTCTACACAGACCGTTTACCTGCATTCAACCAAAACCTGCTTGAACGTGATTGGTATTAATACTACTTGGACAACAAACAGAAACCAGAATGCTTCCTGAACCAAAATCTTGTCCCATTGCCTACAGTTTCTGTATTTATAAGCAGATATCTGTTTATTGAGACTAGATTTGGTTGGAAATTTACCTGGACAAACAGGTACTCAAAAGCACATTGACAGTAGCTAGTGAAGGAGTTTCTCATTTACAACTTGATGAAAATTCTTGACTCTGGTGTTCCCGTTGGTAGTATCAAATAAGATGCTGTGATGGATCCGACAGGAATACACTGGGATGAATGAGCTGAAAGCAACACGTTCATCCCAGTGTCCACATCAATTTTCACAGAGTTTGTCAGATTTTTATATAAGCAAGAACTTTATTGTACAGATGTTTGTGATTTTGTAATAAAACAAAACTAAATCTCACATGTTTAAATGTGAGACCAACCTGGTCTCACATTCGACGACGTTTGGTCAGTGCCCCTTGGAGTCTGATACCGATTTACTGGGCTGTCAACTAACTCCAACGTAAACCCATCTGCATCATTATTAGACGGTCAGATAAACTGTGTCGTAAAAAAGGTGAGATATGCCTCACAGGGCAAGGATGTGTCAAACAAAACAGGACTTTGGTCCAGGAGACCGCTGTCCGTGTCCCTTAAATGTTGACATTTTGTCAAGTCAGTTGTTAGTCACATAACTTTGCTTTTAGTGACAAGAGTCGTTACTCAGTCAAGTTAACGTCAACCATGATGTTTTCATAAACCTAACTAAGTGGTTTTCTTGCCATAACCCTACCTTTTTTAATTTTATTTTGAAATGGCAACTGCCACATATAAAATGAATGCTAGAATGGTACCTAGCGTCATAGTTTGAAGCTTAAATAATCGAACCTCCTAGAAAGCTCAGCTGGAGATTACCTTTAGTGGAGGACATCATGTTTATGACAATGTAAATAGCATTATGACGTCCCTGTAATTGTGCAAGACCGATGCCCTCAAAGAAAGTGTCTTAGCATAACTCTGCTATGATCTTATGTAATCTCAGGACTAGTGGTTCTACATGGCCTGCATCCGCAACTAACATGGTCCCAATATGGTGTATTGACACAAGTTTTGTTCTGCTCCCGAGCCGTGTAGAACCATCGGGTGATTTGATCGAGCCACAGTGGGTTTCTGGTCCAATCAATTCTGCCCCGCAGCACATGGCGTGGAGTGGTTACATAAGCAAGGACGTGACCGTGTTGTAGTACCACCCTGCTGTCACAACCATCCAGCCCCCAGCACACACTCAGGTTGCCTCACTGCTCTCTGTTCTCCAATTTCATCTTGGTTTCTATTTCTTTCCCTCATCTCTTTTGTTATACCTCCTTGTTCTTAGGCGATGTCCACATTTTCAAATGAAAACGGGGTTTTAAGATCTCCGTCCACACATGCGTTTCAGCATCGTTTTCAAAATGATGTGCGTCCAGACTTGCTCCCATGAAAACGAATATCACGTGACTATTCACGTACACTGGGCATTGCCGGTGTAGACAGGAAGTACATTGGTTGCTTGGTTACAGATAATACATTAAACTACTCTTCATACTCGTCGTGCTTGATACTTTAGAACTTCCTCTAAAATCTTCCTCCATGAACTCAAACAGACACATTTCGTGGAAGTTTTTAGAAGTTTTATTTTTCAGGCTTAGTTACAACACTGCAGGTCTAACTCTATCTCTCCCACACAGACAGCACATTTACTTTAAATGAACAGTTATTAAACGAAGTTTACTAGATTATGGGTCCATACATTTGGTCAACACAAGTTTCTCACTCGTTTCCTCTCAGTTTCGTTCGTTGGTTATTTGTGAAGTTCACAATAGTTGTGGAGAAGAAAATAGAAGTCCGTTCTGTAGGGCTGATGACGCCGCTCGCTAATCGCTCCAATAACAGCTGAAGCCAAAGAACCATGAATCCCCTCCGGGTTGCCATTGATCACCTATGTTCACCTGGGTCCTAAGTCCCTAAGTCCCTACATGCTTGAACATCTATGTACAAACATTTGTAACAAATACCACATTATCCATGTTGAATTAACCTGCTAGTCGATCGGTATCAAGGCTGTTGTTGTTGTTCACCGTCACGTGTTACGTGGTTAGGGGGTGACGAATCAGGGAATGACACGTCATAACTGCTAAGAACCAATCAAATAGCGAACGCCGGTGCCTACGTCATCGTTTTCGGACTTCTTCGTTTTCCGTCATCCACACTATCAGGAAAACGCGGCGTTTTCAAACTTATCCGTCCTCGGGAGCGTTTTCAAATTTATTCGTTTTCAAATTTATTCGTTTTCAAATTGCTTCTCTCTTCCTTTGTCATTTCTTTGTACCTTCATTTCGGCACATTTTTCTCTTCCCGTTTTGTTCTTTCGCTCGAGTCTTGTTGTTTCTTCCTCTAATGTTTCACTCACTAACCGTCACCTCTTCCTGTCTCCAGCTGTCTTACCTCCTTCTACTGGCCTCTTCTATTTGTCTCATTTAACTTCCTCAGTCTGATGCTTTTTCTGTAAATTTGGGATTTCCCTTCTCTCTATATTACTACTATACCCAAACCCCCCCACACACACACACACACACACACACACACACACACACACACACACACACACACACACACACACACACACACACGCACACACCCACACCAACCCACACTACTCTTTACCGCCCGTCTGTTAACACTGTAAATATCAACAGGTAGATTACATTTTGCCCCACAGCTGAGCTCTGGATTTCTATCCGATAGAAAGACCCAAACCCAGGGGAAACCTCCTGCCTGAGACACTCGACTCCACTTTGAAACTCTGTATGTGAGTGTGAGTGTGTGTGTGTGTGTGAGGTGTGTGTGTGTGTGTGTGTATGTGTGTGTGTGTTAAAGCCGAGCCACCCGCCAGCCTCTCTCTACTCCCTCAGTGCCTGGCCACAGAGAACTGGAATAATCTGGTTTCAGCTGCATCAGGGTTGTTGTTTGGTTGGCAAGGCACATTAGTGGGTCAATCGAGTCTCTTACAGGACAACAAAGAGAGATATATAGACAGAAGGAAATGAACACAGAGTGGGAGAGATGGTGGTGTGCGTATTTGTAGGAGGTGGGAGCTGTGTGTTTGACAGTAGGAAATGTTGTATTGTACCATTGCTGGCGAACCACACTGGGGTTTCCTCGCCGTTACCTAGCAGCCCTTGTTAGCCAGGATAGATTAGCCGGAAGATTCCTGACAAAGAGATATATGGATATAAAAAGAGACAAGTAACTATGAAGAAACCTGCTTGACGCCATTAGAGATGAAGTGCAGGTTTTCACTTACCCATGAATTGTACTCTACATTACTATAGTTACTGTATGTTTAATGCAAATGCCAGAAGAACTACTTTCCCTTAAAGCTGCATTGATTAATATTCTTATCTTAGCAGTGGACAAAAGAACCATATGCGAAAGGGATCAACCCACAGACATTTATAACTCAACTCTGCAGTTCCTCTCAGCTCTACAAAGCATTTTAGCATCTCTCAGATAAAACGCTGAAACGTAACGGACCCCTCTTTACTGTTTCGGTTCACTCTCACTTCCTGTCATTAACCTATTTTCTAGTGAAACAAATAATAGAATCAAAGGGCTGATAGTTAAATTTAATAAACTAGCAGGTGAACATAGTGGAGCATTCAGCAGCTAAAGAGCCAGAGGTTGGTGGAGACCAAAACAGAGCCGGAAGGACATTGAATAATGGACTAAGAGTCATCAAGTTGCAAGAAACACTACTAAGTCATTGATTGCTTCATTTGCTATTATAACTTTACAATGTGATGATCATAGACTGTTTATAAGAAGTGGTATTCATCCTGACAACACCTATTAGTTTGTGGACAGCCGTTTTAAAGCCACGAGTTTGACATTTGGGCCGTTGCCATCGTGTGACAAAAGAGGGTGGCTAAGTACAAAGAAACACTGAATGAGACATTTAATAGGACACAAAATGTAACAATTACCTTTCATGAACTGCAAACACACTGTGATTGGGTTGAAGTTTAAAGACGTTGTTTTGCTGTAATTAAAATGGTTCTTCAATCAACCTTGTTCGACCCAAAATAGATACTACTTAAAGCAACGCAATTTTCTGAAAAAAAGATGCAGATAATCAAATTTATCAAACTATCACAGTTGGATAATAGATATCCCTGTAGATCAGATTTCATAGCAAATCATCTGAAAACACTGCCAATTTAGAGCCCTAATGGCTTCTACTATGAACAGATTAGGTCCATTGTCATTGCCTTCCAACGCTCCTCATGCCCGGCACAAAAATAACTTCTAAGAGAGTTTTTTAATATCCTACATTTACGGTTACAGTTTGGTTAAACTTAGGCTACTGAAACTGCATGGTTAAGGTTAGGGAAAGATCTTGGTCGCTGTTATAAAAAAACAAGGATGACTGTTGGTAGGATATTGAAAGAGTGATATTCGGAAACAGACGTAACAGATTCTCTTGAAATTAGATCGATGCAATCCTTTTCTTCTGTCTTTTCTAAAATGAATAATGAGCTTTAACCGACAGCTCAAATTAACATACAGAGATAATGATGCTAATGCTCATCACCTAATGCTTTGTACTGTTGTTGGTGAGAGAAACATAGACAGATTTAGACATGACAGATTTCTAAACTGACCTTTGCACATTTCAGTGTGTGCGTGTGTGTGTATCAAGCTAATCTGTGTTCTCCTGATTAGATGAGTAATTCTGTGCCCATGTGAATGCATTTACGTGGAGATGTATGTATGCACATGCAACTCCAATAGCCATTTTACACTGCTGTTTACTCTCTGGAACATAAAAGAACACAGCTTCTTAATCCTTCCAAGGTGCGTGGCTGGCTCCCCTTGAAAGTTGTAATGCCCCTTAACTAGAGCAGTTAAAACTCTCGGGCAATAAAGGAAAAAAAGAAAAGGGAAACGTCAAAGCACAGATCACACACATACAGTACTTGGCGTACGCTCTGAGCCGCGGGTCAGGAAGTAGTGAAAACTGCTACTCCTGCACAGCACGGCTGAATGGGGCTCTCCAGGGCCACGGGCCAGATTTTTATTGCGCTGGATCTGAACAACCTATTTGTTTCTCTGGAACAAGGGCGCAGCATTCAGATTAAACAAAAAGGAATCACAAAAATGTTGTATAAAGGTTAGCTTTAGGCTACAGTAAGCTGACCTTGCTTTTATACCCTGTTGTCCTAATTTTTTTGAGCTCAAACTGTGTCAATTTGTCACTTATGGTGTTATTATGTAGCTATTTTGAGATAAAACAGACAACAATGGCCGCTTTATGAAGTGTTTGCCAGGTGTGCAGAGGGGACAGGAAAGTAGGCAGGATTTGATCCGTCTCCAGCTTCTTCTATTTTTACTGGTTTTTGATTGTACAACCGAAGTATGATACCACTAATGCCTTTAGGGAGAGGCTGTCCATAAGTGTGCTCCCTTGTCCCCTATTTGTCTATCTCTTTAAGAATGCGGAGAGACACGCAAAACACATATTTGGAGTGAGATCGAGGCAAAACAACGCAGCCAAGAGGATGCTATGAACGCAAGCTTTTTCGCACCGCCTTCGAGCGTGGTTCTACACTTCAGATATAAACTAAAATTGAATAGATCATACTGGTGGTATTACATATTTCAGTTTGAGATTAGAATCCAATACAATTAACATTTTACGGCCAAATTTTTTGTCAGAGTTTCTTTTGGTGACTTGGTTATGCAATTGCAAGCAGGACCTGTTTCGATAGCCCTTGTTGGCGGTGTGTTTAAACGTACTTTGTAATGAGAACCTTGAGAACCTCATTGAAATAAACGTACTTAAACGTAGCCAGTCAATCCAAGATCTTATAGTCTTCTTTGGAAAATGTGAATCAGTAATGTGATGTAAATGCACTTTGTAGTCAATGGTCATAAACATGGAACAACCATAATGGTCCTGTGAAAGAACATCAGATAGAGGCAGGTTGTGCTTGATGTGGTCACCAGGCGTACTTTTCACAACATATATTGCAAAAAGTCGGATTCAGACTGTGGAGGAAAACATGAAGGAAAAACAACATTCTACCTGCCCACCGTCCTCCCTCGTTAAACATCCACACCGTTAATAATGCCAAGTTCCACATCCAAGCCCAGCGGGGAGCCACGTGTTAGAATATACTGCGCTGTGCAGTACCAGGGTGGGCCGAGGTAGCCTGCTCTCGGTTCCGCCTGGGTTTTATTGTGAAGAGCACAGTTTGGGGCGGGTTTGTTGCCTGGTTGGAGGTCTACCGTTCGTGTTGTGCTCCCACAAAGCCACACACACGTTTCGCCAATTTTAACGTTGTGTGTTCCGAAAGTGGAAGGATCGTGAAAGAGGACTATGCGATGTGATAAACAGAACGGTATTTGTGAAGATGCTGACGCACACAGCACCCTGCTTAACATCACATTACACACAATAACAGGGTGCTGGAGTGAGACCACCATTTTTCATTTGTGTGTTTAATTTGGAAACTCACAATCTTATTGTTAGATTAGATGCCTTTCATGTTCAGAATGCTGTGTCATTGTCATTGTAGACAGGGGCCTCTTTACAGAAAAGTTAAGTTTCAAAGATAGGAAATATCCTATCTTCCTATTACGGAAACAATTCTGAAACTCATCGATGTGTGCTATCCGATCTCAGACCTCCTATCTTATCTTAACTAATGAAATCCTACCTATGACTGTAAATTAAATTCTTCACTCGATACGCGTCCTGTCATGCCCGTATCTACGTTTAGAATGTAGGCCTACACCAGACCGCCTGTATCTTCAACCTCAGTCTGGAGGTCAGCCAAAAACAAGTGCATTTTATTGATCCTTAAGACCACTGGCAAAGCCCCATGCCATTCTTTCAAACTGCCCAATTTGCCCAAAACCTTTCTGACTGAAAGGTTACATTATTATTTTTCAAGTTTGGAGGCAAATCATGAATAACTAGGCTATAATAAGTCAAAGTGGTAAATCAACTTCTATATCTTACAGTAGGGCCGTAGCGAATAGTTTGAAACTTAATTTCCTGTGGCACTCCCAGAGTGCCTACCTAGTTTCCCAAAAACAGTGAAGTCAGCCACTACAGTAAAGGAGTTCTAAGGGTCTTGGAACATGGAACAAGAGATTGACAGACAGACAGACAATAATGCTGAAACGGTCGCCCAACTGTCGTGGTGAAGGTGAAGCTCTTGACCAGTTAATCGACAGTAGATTCCCAAACCTCACCTGTTGTCATGAGCTTATGATAATGGTATTGAAAGAATACCATTGTGGATACAATCGGCTGAAAGGGTGTTTCTTTGGCTGGTTGATGATGAGGATTCGGAGACCCTTAGAGATTGGATGAAGAGCTAGGACATTTGGAAAGAGCTTGGAGTAGAATCGGTGCTCCTTTTGCATCAAATGAAGCCATTTATGAAGCAAGCCACTGACTTTCCTTCTTTTTTTGGATGTAAAGAAAGATTTCAACAAATGTGACAAAAATGTTTTTGAAGCAGATTACCAACCCTTCGGTTAAGATTAGAAATAACTGCTGTTCTGCGCCACTTATACAAAGATACATACAGCGACCTCCCCTTCTTATTGTCTGCTTTCTGGATGACTTATACCCTGCGCTCAGAAACTTTTGATAGTTACTTTGCAACAGAAGTCAAGACAACCACTGCTGACACCTCTGATTGGTGCAGCAAACTTTACAAAAAATATGCTTTACTTGTAAGTTTTATTGGACCGATGGAAGCACAGCAGAAGTCATTATCACCTGCACTGCCAAACAAGATGAGTCATTTTCAACTCATGAGGATAGGACATGACACTATTTTCCAACACAACAAATGTTAACGAAAACCTGTGTCTCATTATGTGCTGTATGCAAAAATGACAGTCGCGTCGAGTAACGTACCTTCAGGAGAGCTCGCAGTTTGTCCCTTCCAGGCAGCAGAACATGCTTCATATGACAGTGTGATAAAACACATCAGTTTGGATAAATACCAACAACAAACAGCAAGTAGCTGCTGTTTGACATTTTTTTCTGCTGAGCAGTGCACACACTAATACACAAAGATACTTCCCCATGCAAACCTTAAACACATCCGCAGGCCAACGCACTGAATCATCACGAGACTTATCTGGGTCATTTAAATGTGGTCAGCTAGTAGTGGCACTGAGGCATGCAGAGAGGGGGGATTTCTCCTCTGTCGCCGTGTGTTATGGCGAGCGAAGTGGATGAGGGTCGACAGGCTCCCGGCCAAGAAGGCTGGCACGCGAGGTCCTCTGGGTCCATCCAGGATTCATGGGAGTTTATGAATCTTGAGCTGGAGGAGGGGATTTTGCGTGTGTGTGTGTGTGTGTGTGTGTGTGTGTGTGTGTGTGTGTGTGTGTGTGTGTGTGTGTGTGTGTGTGTGTGTGTGTGTGTGTGTGTGTGTGTGTGTGTGCTCTTCTTTAACTTTGAGTTTTTAAGTAATTTTGAGCGAGGGCTCTTTGAAAAATGAGGGCAAATTAAATCAGTTTCCGCTTCTACAAAGAGACGGTTAAAGATTGGGGCTTTGGGTTTGGGTAATTTAGTTTCAGGGTAAGGGTTAATGGTAAGGTTAGTTCAGTTTTATGGCTTGGGTTGAGGGTTAAAAAAAGGATTAGGTTTAGGTTAAATGTTGAGGTTAACCATATAGGGATGAGGGTTCAAGTAGGGATCAAGGGTCAAGAAAAGAGGAGGATGAGTGGAAAGGGTCGAGTTGTGGTGTGTGTGGCATGTCGGGGTTTTGTCGAAATAGGTGCCCCCCCACCCACAGGAAATATTATTACCCCCCTAAACGCCATTGGGTCAGAGTAACAGGGGTGATTCCACGTATTTTGCAGTGCCACTTTTTATGTAATACCACCTGTATTATGGCCAGGAAGCAACCTCCAGTTCGGAAAAGTGAAACCAGCGCCTTAAACCTGCTATCTCTAATGGCCATAAGGGAGCGACTCCACTGGTTGCAAAAATAATTCTAATTGTATAGAAGTTTATGGGAAATTGACCCTACTTCTCACTTGATTTGTTACCTCAGTAAACATTGTAAACGTGAGATTATGATCTCAATCTCTAGTTTCAAGGCTTCTTTAATACAGCATGATTTTCATTTAGTAAATTATGCTCCATTTAGAGTCAAATAGACCATTTAGTACGGTATGCTTTAGGGCCGGGCTACCTCGTGATTTACAGGTCGCTACCACGCATTGTCCGGTCTGGAAGTTGTCCATGTTTTCGTAGTACAACTTTTACTCTTTGACAGAGTGTTTTCACATCATGAAAGTTAATTTTGTCAACTAAAAATGTCTTATTCAGTGTTCGACAGATCCGCTCTCTCATGTCACTTCTGGTTGCAAAAAAACAAGATGACAACGACCAAAAAAACAAGATAGTGACGGACAAAAACCAAGATGACAACAGCGAAAATGTCGAATTGGAGGCTTCAAAACGGTAGTCCACAAACCAAAGGGTGATATCCCTGTGACTAAGCACACATATTATAAACAGTATGATTAGGGCGCTGCACAAGAGCCTGAAAATTGTGCCCAATGTTTTCTAAGCCCCCGACTGATTCTTGGACACACAAAAGTCCTTAACTCGCCCCTGGTCTGTGTAAGCACGTGTGCAGGCTTTACATGTATTCTTGAATCTCGACCTATGTGTGCTTCTCTGTGTGTATATCTCTGTCTGTCAAGCCATGAATTACCACCACTGGCTTACTTCCATTTAATCTCTCTGAATCATCCTGGATTTGTGCACTTTGCATGCTTGCCCCAAGTAGACATTAATCAGGGATCGACCTGATACTTATCAAAAGTGAGGGCATTAATTCTGTGCCTACAAATAAAGGCATCAACAAATCACGTTGTGCGGAATTATTCAAAAATGATTGGCACAGTACTTAATGGGGATAATAAAACAGTAACAGAGAGGCTCTGTGGTCTGAATCAAGATGGCAAACCATGGCTAATGCATACATGCGTATCAGCATGGCCTTTTCTGTTGTTGCAACATAATGGCCAAGGCACTATATTTTTGCTTGAAAAACACGCGAGTCAGCATTTATATTTCCAGCCAAATTATTGTCCAGTCACGTAACAGTCAGCGAGGAAGTGGAGCAGAGAGTGTCTGGATGGGAAGCAGAGCGTCTGAGGGAGGAGAGCTGCTCGAGAAAAAAAAACAGTGTTCACGGATACAAGAGAAACGTGTTGTGAGTGTGTCACGAGGGAGAGATCGTGAATGGCAAGTGTGAAGATATGTGAGATGCACACATTTACTGTGACACACTTACAGTAGGAATAACAGAAAAGTATTTTCCAACACATTTTGTAAACAATAACTTGCTAAAGAATGCACAGTATTTCCATGGTTAACCCGGTAATCAAATACAACTCTGACAACTGTGACACTGTATGCATGTTTCTTTACAATATATATTTCACTTGACGTATGCTGTTGCGAGTAACATAGCACAAAGAAATGCACAGAAATGCATGAATATAAATCAGGGTTAGGGATTATGCTGCAAAAACTTTGATGTTGAGTAAAACAAAGAGATAACTCAACCCAAGTGCAAAGTCCTCCTAATAGCGTCTTACTGCAGAGCTCCAGGCTCCATCAAAAGCACCCATGGTAAAAAAATATGGGTTATCATGTGTGTTAAATTGGACAATCATGTGTGTTAAATTGGACAATCACATGTTTATCACTCTTCCTTATCAATAAATAGTGTTTACATGCCACTGTATTGTATTGCACAGTGTTGTGTTTGATCATGCTTATTGATAATTAATAAAAAATAGAGCATGTATTTAATACAATGTATCGCGTCCATTACATAACCTCCATCAATAACACTAAAGTACAATAAAACCATAATATTTCGATGTGACTGTAACTTGTAAAGTTGGGTAACATTAAGCAGAAAATAACTTAACTACTAACCTGATGACTTTGCTTACTTTAGCTAACTAAACTGGTTTTACTAATATTGGTAGCAAACCAAAGTTAGCACAACAACAACAGGAGAGAAATGCAATAAGCTCATTGTAATCATTTAACCCAATGTTTTCTGTTACATTTTTTTATTTATGATATTTATTATTCATATATTCAGTCCGACAACAGCCAGTGGGTTCTAAGATTTTACTTTGACAGTTTATCTATCGCAATATATCCCAATTGAGTTAATCATAGCCCCCGCATCATGATACGTATCGGATCGCCATATTCTTTCTAGTGCAGAATGCAGTCTCCTCTAGTGCCCATGTTCTAATATTTCTTCACGTATCCTTAACTGGTATGAGCTCCAGATAAATAACAAGTGTTAACAGTTCCAGTATTTGTTTGTGACTGCTCCTGCACTGAACTTCCTGGACTGGTTACACAACAAAAGCACTTGTGAGTCCATGTGAGCTCTGTTTACAAGCCCTGGTTTTCCTTGGAAGACTGTGGTTTGAGCTTGAATGAACCATATTTGAAATGTAGCAACAACAACAAAAAGAAACACTCCAATGATACAATGCTAATGAGTTTTAGATTGGATTGATTCCCAACTGTGATCTATTCCAACCTGACGTGTTTGGTTTTATCACAGAAGCTTTTGAGAATCAGAGCTGCAGCTGTCAGCTGTCTGTCTTCAAGATTAATGACTCTGTGTATTCCCCCACCTCCAACCACACAGCAGGTGTGTGTCTACATACTAAAGTAAGAGACTGCCTCAGTTGATCAAGTGGGATCAAATACTAATGCCATGCGGCCTGTTGCATAACCCTGTGTGTGGAAAGCTGAGTTGTTGGTTAAGAGGGGTATCTGTTACACTAAGTGGATTCTTTGAGCTCCTCGTGAGCTACTGGCCTCTTGACTTAGTTGGACACCCTGGAGAGGATCGACTTGCTCTTCTGCACAGAATTCTCCTGTGGAGGACTTATTCTCTTTGAAAAGGCTTTTTCCTTCATTGTATCTCGTTAAACAAGCCCACCGTCATCCCGAATTTCCAATACGTGGTTTGTTTCGGGACAACTCGACTTGTTTTGAAACCAGGTACTTTCTTGATTTTGTTTTTCCACTGCATATAGTACGCCCCTTAAAGGGAGGTGGGATACTTAGCTGATGTCAGAGCGACGCCTCCTGTGACTGAACTGACATCTTCTTTAGCGTGGCGAATAATGCTGGATCCTGTTATGGGCAACCAAACAGCGGAGCGCCTGAAGCCTACTTTGTTATTTGAAGCTTTCGTGGTTTTGCGGGCTGCCATTTTATTAAAGTTTGGGTCGAGTGAATAAAAAAAAGAAATTGTCGCCACTATTGACTGTAGCTTGGCTATTCAAAAATGGCGAGTTTGTGTAGGATGACCTCACCACTCGGTGGTCTGCAGTGTTTTAACTCCACCTTCTAGTATCGGCTCTGTTGGCTTGTACCTCTACCGAGGTGATACCAAAAAAAGTACCAGGTACCAGGTAGCCTACTGACCACAATTTTTCCTAATGTCGGGTCGAGCTGTTCTGTGTGATGCAGTGGAAATGTGGCATGAGAGTCAACAGACATGCTAGCAGCTCTCTGAGGCTGTACTTCAGCACAGCCATGCTTTGAACTAAACATGCACATGCTGACAATGCTATCATACTTATAATTGGTAGAAAAGCACAGCTGAGGCTGATGGGATGTCAATAGTTGTGCAGGCATTTGGTCGTAAATCAAAGTTTATTATGAGCTTATTATGGCCGTAAATAAAAAAGATGAGTACAAATGTGACAAGATATACTTTATTGTCACTATAAGGAAATTTGTCTTGGACAAATGAGCTACACATGACATTTTGTCTGATCATTAAGCAGCCTCTATTGTAAAAATAAAATAAAAGGGCACTCAGATCTTTGCTAGGTGTGTCTGCAACGATCACTGCTGTATTGTGTGATTGAATGAATCGGGAGGTTTGACACAATTGTCAGTCTAGATATTAAGGGGCTGTAAGGCGGCCTACAAAACAATTCATAAAAACTCATAAATAAGTGGTGATGATTGCATTCCGATCAAAGTCGTCAAATAAGACATTTCTAACCTCTTGCCAAAAACAAAATTGAACTCACCAAGCTGTCTGCCTGCATAGAAGCGAGTATCGGCAATGTACTCAACAGTGTGCAACAAACAATATATGGACAAAACATCTCAGCCCCCAACTACACATATTGCATATATTACACAACCATGGATGAGAAAAAGCAACATTTCAAACAACCCCTCGTATCCTAGCATGAAGATATAAGTTCAATTCATCCAGAGGGGAACATACATTTTTAGATCCAATCCATCCAAAACAGTAAAGGTCAATTTCATGCTGGCACGAGAGAAAACGTAAGGGCATCACCAAAGACAGATGGATTCCTCTGGGCAACAAGAATTGACATACCAAATTTCATAGTATCTATATATGGATTGAATATCTTAACTTTTAGAATTGGTCAATTTCCTCTATTTCCAAGATGTAGATCTGTCTTCATACTCTTTGCCCCCTGTTATGCCATTAATAATTTCACTGTCTAAAGCCGAAGCCCTCAGTTGACTGGTATGTAAATTATGCTTTCCAAGAGTCAAAGGAAAGTCTACAGACTGCAGGACTATTCATGTTCTGTAGAAGAATTTCTAATTACACATTTAAGGTTGCTTCAGGGCCCCAGTCATTTTGAGATAGAGGTCATAATTGGGTTCACAATAAAAACAGAGCAACTTACACATTAGATGACATAGTTGATACTAGTTGCACAAGCTGAGATAATGTGATTCCAGACACACTCTCATTCACACACACACATACCATATAGAAGTTCAGTGTAATTGACAGAGAGAGAACAATGGTGTATTGTGTGGCGCATAGCACGAGGGCTCCATTAGTTAGACATGAGGCAATTGTTTGCTGCTGCATCCTGTTAGTTAGCACAGCTTACAGCTACATTCTTCAATTAAGAGGAAATCATCGGAGTCTCATTTTCTCTTTTTTTTTATACTTGGTAGTGGTTGTACAAATGATCACAAGCCCTTCTTTTTCAACTTGAAAGGCTGGGTTTATTATTATTTTTTTCTTCTTCTGATGTTTCTAATCATTCTGTGGTGTCCCAGTGGTGTTCCTTATGCATTCAAATTGCAACATTTTGGTTGAAGTACATTTGATTTAACCGCAAAATGCCAATTTCCCAAGCCCTTCTGAAAACTTTTTGTACGTAGGTTTCTGCATGGAGACACTGCTACATGCACAGTACATATTCATCCATATAGTCAATGTATGGACAAGGAAACTAAGCAATGTACTGCTGTGGATTCCACATTAGCTTGGATCCGAAAGTAACACAATATCACAAGTTTACTAACTCATCAAGGCAGTGGTAGACCAGAAACTCTTTTGGTAAATTACGTTTTTTGTCAATGGAATCTTGAGGCTTTGATGAGAGCACCATAACGGCTTTAGTTCCCTGTTGGACAGGGCTGTCTGACAGCAAGATAAGGTGGTGAAACTAAACGTCACATAAACTTAAACTGAATTTTTTTAGGTGAGCCTTTTTTCAGGCGGCTGAAGTATATTCTTCTGCTGCTCCTGACCACTGCTGCTTCACGCTTTGTCACGCCCCTCTGTGTCTGATACCAACACTCATGGCACCCTTTATTGTCTGTATGAGTCACTCCGGGCCTCAAGTTACAACTATATAAACTAATTTAAGTAATTATTAGACGCTCAGAGAAAACTCTCCTGGAGTATGATCTGATAAAAACTCTTAAGTATCTACACGTGATGAAGGGGAGGATCAAACAAACACAGGACTTTCAATCCGGAAACTGGTGGTCGAGATCAGAGTCAAATTGACAATAACAGTTATTTTACCTCACAGAACCAAGAGTATAAATACAGCCCCACAAAATCAGAGCCAACACTTCCAGTAATTTCCAAACTTAGCACATCTAGCATTGATTCAGCAAGTGCTAGCGTTCACATTATTCATAAATGCACAGATGAGCTTACTTGATAAACTGTGTCACTGCTTCTTTTGCTTAAGGCTGAGTGGGAATTCTATTTGAAAACCCTTAAAAAGAACGGAAATGAAGTCAACCTTTAAGCTTGCGTTCTCTAACTTTTCTCTCTCTGCTCAGGGGTGGATATCCTGAAGCTGGTGGCGGCCAACGTGGGCACCCAATGGATAGACATTTATCAGTCGCTGGCCAACGCCACGGAGAGGGAGGTGGCCGCCTTCTCAAACGGCTACTCGTCGGACCACGAGCGGGCTTACGCCGCACTGCAGCACTGGACCATCCGGGACAGCGACGCCAACCTGGCCAAGCTGATCAACGCCCTGCACCGACAGCGCCGCATCGACGTGGTGGAGAAGATCCGCTGTGTCATGGAGGACAACCCACAGGTAGGCCGGGTGGATGTGTGAGCACAACCATTTTGAACCAGGTTTTCTTACAGAAGTGTAGCAGGGAAATATCCTTGACCTTTTCCTCTGCTCACATCTTTTCCATCTTCAGCTCTGTCAACATCGCTGGCATAAGATGTAGTACACTCTGTTCTTTGCATCTCTCTCCCAATGAAATCTAATCTGTGAGGAAAGCTGCATGTCTCCACTGAAGCCAGTCCCTGTGGTTAAGCTGCATTCCTCACTTTAAAGCAACGGTTCACTTTGGGAGAATGATTCTATGTTGAAGCAGTCATTACACTAAGTGTTGCAGCCGCTCTCTGCAAAACTACAGAGTTATGGAAAATGCGTGTTGGGATGAGTGAGATAGTGAGGGAGGAGGTGGCGTGACTTTATATCTGTTTGAGGACAGACTAGATGAAGGCCCAATAGGACATTTTACCGTGTTTCTCGGTTATTTGTCTGTTTATTAAGCTATATTTTTATTCATTATATTTTCCGATTGTCTGTCTCTCCAGTCTACATGTGTACTGTTTTAATAGTTCTGTTAGCTGTTAGCCAAACACACCATCCAAAACACTCTGGGCAGTGAGAGGCAGATGGGGGTCAGCGACTGCGCTCATCTTTGTTATCACTAGCGGCCCCTACCTTTAAGAGTAGTGAGTGAGGAGTGAGCGAGCAGTCAATGGCAGTTTAAAACATCCAATGAAAGGTGTTTTGAGAAACGATGAGTTGCCGCAACCACAAGAGGTCCTTGAGCATGGAGCTATAACTGGCCACCCAAAGTATTATGCAGTTTACTGAAGCAGAATGCAAGACTAGCCGTGGACAGACACACAGTTGCACACATTCACTCACGGACGCACACAGGCAACCAATCACATGATCCTCCTGGAGGAGATAGTTACGTAGTTCTACATGTAAACAGTTTGGTTTCACTTTGAATGCTTGGCTTAATGTTATGTTAATAAAAGGCTAAACCTTTTTAACACATTATTTAGAACTGTTTTCTTATTTGCTAATCAGAATATTTTACATTTTATAAAGAGCGTGACACAGAGGGCAGTATGAAATACTAGATGTCGCTTGACCTGTCTATTTTTAGTGTCCAAACCATAGAAATAAAATGAGAATAGAAAAGACATGTTTTGCCGTGGTCATTAGATTAGTTCAAGGGGAAAACAGCAATTGTTGTAGTTGTTGTTGTGGTGACAACACTCGTCATTGTTGCTGGAAAGTGCTTTGAGAACTCCATTTTGGCCTACCGTTTACAGTAGAAATATAAAGCAATTAAATCCGGCAATCTTCAATTATTTCTAGAAGCAAGGCAATCAAGAATGGGAGTGCACAAAAAGAGTTCTCCATGCTTCATACTAGTCCACTACTCATTTGTTTTTTAGTGAAAATCTTGCCTCAGTGAGTCTGTGACTTTCGCAGTTCTTTGCACTTGCAAACTCAAAATTGGCCGCCGCTCTTATCAAAACAAATCTGACACTTTTCTTCCTCTGAAACCTGCACACATGTGTTGACATGATGCAGCCTGGTGCATGCATGTAACAGGATGACTGCTATTGAGTAAAAAACTCACATGTCTAACTTCAGGGTAGGCCGTCTGGTATCAGCCTCATACTGTAATCTCCTCAGAAAACACACACACAAACACAACGCCATAAACAAAGGATACACACGAATCCTTCATCACCCATTACTTACTTCTTCATACTATTAACTTTCTAGTGATTTAAATCTTGGTGCCCTTGACTGCACTGTCCAAGGTCAGCGCTGCACAGTCACAGCCTTGTTATAGAGACACACCAGCCGTCTCAGTGTCTCAGCTCTTTAGTCATCTGTTGTAATTTGTCCTTTCATCGCAGCTTCATAATGAGCAGATCATCTCCGGCGATAGTTTTCTGTCTTTCTCGCTGGATTGATTGTGGATAAGATAGCGGATAATGAAAGTGTTTGGTGAGGGGGAGGCATGGTGATCATGGAGAGTTCAGTGTGTTAAAAGTGCCCACAGAAAGTTGGAGAAGCTCTGCTGGAACAATATTATTAATTAATAAACCTGATTTAAGACGGACAGAAACACAGTATGGCCAATAGCATGTGGACACCCCATGTGCACACCGTCTTCATAATGAACGAATACCTCTTAGATTATAATAAAAGGCCCTTTGACCCATAAACAAATGCATCTTTCCTAATAAGGAAATGTATATAAAGAGGGTATCCAGTGAAAAATAAACTAATAATCAAAATAAAAGTAGTAGGCTACATTAATGCTATTAATGAACAAGCACAAACTCTTGCATGATTTTGGTGGGGAGCCCCCCACATCTCTCTTAAACCCTGAAGAAAGGGCATCGTCACACCCTGATAGGCCAAGAGGGTAAATGCACCAAGATGCAATAAGTATTCAGTCCCCCACACACTGTAAAACAGCTGATCTGAATAACACTCCAATCAACTCTTTATGATTACACGAGTAGACAGGTGTAGTCCCGCCCCTTTCCGGTTTGATCCCGTTTAGATTGTGCCATGAATTATACATATGATGTTTGTCAATTTTAAAAGATCATTGTCCAAGTAAGGAAAGTTGCATCTTTTCATGGTGTCGTTTAGTTTGGTGTGAAACCACTCTGTGAACTAAATCTCTCGTCTCGGGAAAAAGGACATCACCAACAGCTTACGTGGCCGTTAGCTTGGTTTGCTAGCAAGCTAGCTTACTTAGCTACATCCCACGCAAAAATGTAACGTTATCTCACCTGATGTTTTTTTTTCCTATCGACTCTTTACGTCAGCTCGGAAGGGAATGTATGCACAAGACCCCGCTTTTGGTGTTTGCACATCCAAGTATGAAACACACAGTAGCTTTTTAATAAAGTCTTTTCACAGTCTTGTGCTTCGACATTTTTCTTAACGTATCTTTGAAATTGACAAACCAAATATGCGTACATAATTGTGCAATTCATAGGGGATTGAAAAATGATTTATCTTGCACCTTTAACTAGCGTACACATTTTTTTCTGAGATAAGGTCCCATTTGGTCTGACAGAAAAGGGGCGGGACTTTCCCTATTGGGAAAAAGGGAAATGACAGCAAGTACCCAGGGACTTGTACAAATGTTGTGACCAATCTGGAGCCAGTAGCAATTAAGTCCTTGGTACCCTCATTTCAAGTGTACACAATAAAAATAAAAAAAACATTCACTGTATCGATGGTATTCCCGTTGGAACAACTGAGTGTCAGCTGGCTGATGGATGTTTCTATTTTTATCTCTGCTGCTGCAGACTGCAGAGCTATATATGTGTTTCCCTTTCTATTCACTCTCATGTCTGACCCCCCCACTGGGAACTATGAGGCATCTGCTGAGGAAGTGAGTTTGTAAAGCAGACATATCAAAAATATAACCTTGAGTATGTGCAGGTGCCATAATTATACTGACCTGTATCCAAAAAAGTTTACCCAGTACCAAAAGCACTGCTATCTTGTTTAGTGTATGTGTAAAGAAGTATCATTTTACACTGACAAAGCCAAGAAATATATCCTGAATATTTGACAGGAAGTTGACCAATCTAATTCCCTGTCAACAAATAATTTGAGATCAAAATACATGCTTTATTTATCCTACAGGTCTGAAAAGTGAAGCCAATGCTGAAGTGCCTTAAAAGTCTGATTGTTTAGAAGTCTATGAGAAAATAACTTCTGACTTGATTTATCGCCTCAGTAAACATTGTAAACATGAGTTTATGGTCTCAATCACTAGCTTTAACCATAAAGCAGGGTATGCTTTAGGGCGGGGCTACCCTGTGATTGACAGGTCGCTCCCAAGGCGTTAACTGATTTGGGAGTTAAAATAAGATAAAATAAAATAATCCTTTATTAGTCCCGCAGCAGGGAAATTTGCAGGATTACAGCAGCAGAGAGGATAGTGAAAACAAGAGACATAGTAAAAAACAAACAAGATCAAAACAAGTATTATAAATAAGTAAATAAGTAATAACACAGTAAAGAATATTAAATATGTTAAAAAAGTAAAAAATCCACAATAACTAAACTATTATATATACAGACAGAATAATTGTTGTATTGCACAGTGGATTGCACAGATTTTTGAGTTGTCCGTGTTTTTATCTTAGAAAACTCTACCCTTTCACGGAAGGTTTTCATTTCATGAATGTTGATTGTAACATTTTGGTAGCCTAAAAATGTCTTATCAGCGTTTGGTTGTACTTTACTCCACCCTCTTGTGTCACTTTTGCTTGCCTAAAACCAAGAAAGCAACGACCAAAAACCAAGATGTTGACAGCAATAAACCAAGGGGGCGATTATCAAAAACCAAGATGCCAGCGACTTACACGAAGATGTCAACGGGCAAAAACCAGGAATAGCAACAACCAAAAATGATGTTGGCAGGCCGAAAGCAAGAAAATCTGGCTGGTAACGGCAAAATTGCCAAACCTCAGTCACCATGGACCATGAAGTGACACAAGAGGGTGGAGCTAGGAATGGAGTTTGGTTTTCAATGAGTACATCATCCACAGAACACAGATACACACAGGCATGAAGTCACAAACCTCCTTCTCCTCTTTCTACTTCTTTCTCTGAGAGGGGAGTTCACCACAAACTACAATAGACAGGAGTCATTATCCCTTCCTGCCACAATGATGCACAATCAAGTGTAATTTCTTCCATAATTGGGTGTTTATGACTCAGGTCCTATTAGACGCCTTTCAGTCTCTTCCATAAGAGGATAAAATGAAACCACATCCATTACTTTCTGGAGGAAAGGACAAACAAAAATTCCCAGAAACGGCATTAAATGATTGCATGTAATTCAGAGAGATTATGTGCATGTGTTTGACATTTTAATATGCTTTAATACAGTCTGAGAGCGGGTTTATCCGTTTGAAGATGTACTTAACATGTCATAGATTAATAAATGGTAAAGAATGAATGTACCATGACATCATAGATTAATCTAACAGTGGGGTTGATGTTGTGTCGTGACAAGTTCCTGTCTTAGCTACAGTACATCTTAGTTAATAGCTCATCTGTTTAAAGTAATTACAGCTGAGTGAGATACTTTTTTTGGGATCTAATTAATCAACACATTTCCAGTGTGTGTGTCTGTCCCCTGTGCCCTTCACTCTGCAGCACTCTGCCAACTCTAACAGTGAGACTGGCTGGCTCAGTCTGTATGTATGTGTGCACATATGAGTGTTGGGCTGTGA
Organism: Anoplopoma fimbria; assembly: GCF_027596085.1. NCBI lineage: Eukaryota > Metazoa > Chordata > Actinopteri > Perciformes > Anoplopomatidae > Anoplopoma > Anoplopoma fimbria. The sequence continues at coordinate 21,840,891 of NC_072466.1, read as the reverse complement.
TCGTAGTGTGTGTGTGTGTGTGTGTGTGTGTGTGTGTGTGTGTGTGTGTGTGTGTGTGTGTGTGTGTGTGTGTGTGTGTGTGTGTGTGTGTGTGGCTCAGTCCCTGTCCCCAGCAGGGCATTGTGTTGTGCTGACAGGAGCAGTCAGCAACTCAGCCTGATCCTTTTTAGTCTCTCACACACATACTTACACACACACACACACACACACACACACACACACACACACACACACACACACATGGCAGCCTGGGAGCTTTCTGGAACAGCGGTGCCGTTCTTCCTCGCAGTGACCCCTGTGCGCTCCAGCTCCGTCCTCGGTAGCTCGGCACGGAGCCGCTCGAGGCTGCCAGCGTGAGGAAACCAGATTCCGTGCGGGGTTAGAGGCCCGCAGACAGAATGGCAGACGTACGCAGAGTGCTCTACCTGGGTGGGCAGAAGGGGGGAGCGGGTCAGAGCTTTCATAACGTTTGTCACTGGTGGTGTGATGTATTGTTTGGCAATGACTGCATCGCATATGTATATAGGAAGGCGTATAAATAGCAGGACATTTTGAGGACATCCCAAGGGTCATGATAAGGTTTTTTAGGCTTTTTTTTGTCATTTTTACTGTGAAACAATGAAATGCTAAAAAAAACACTTTTAGTCTTTCTCACTTTAGCTCTGAGCGTAGCATTTTCATGTGTATGAGTTTACATTGGAGTCAGTGCAGACTACATGGCGTAAATTACAGTAAAAAATAAAGTAAAATAAATAAGTAAGTATGCCGCTGTTATTGCACGCTAAATGACATACAAATTGTTGTGTCATTCGCAAACCAATTGGCGAATGACAGAAACCTTATTATGTGGACGGCTAGCAGCCAACAGTGCTGACAGAGTTTACAGTTTTAACCTGGGGGGATCGGGGGGTGGGCGGGTGGGCGGGCTTACTGCTACCAGAGTCTCTACATCACTGCTCAGCATTCATACGATGGTAACTTCCGTTCATTGGTAGCAAAAAAACAACATGGGGACCAAGATGGCGATGGTTAAATTGCTAAACTCGAGGCTTCAAAACATCAGTCCACAAACCAATGGTTGACGTCACTATGACTACGTTTACTTCTTATACCTGCTTCAACGTACTCTTATTTGTTTACTCGTTTACTTTTTACCATAGTTTATTGTATATTTTCATATTTATATTTTTAAATTATGTCTTTAGTATTGCACTGTGTTTGTTACTTACTGTATGCACCAATTAACCACCTAGCCAAATTCCTTGTATGTGTAACGTACTTGGCAATAAGCAGCTTCTGATTCTGATTCTGATATCTACAGTCTATGGTTTAAACTGCTTTTTTTGGTTGATTGGATGCACCACGGCACCTGATCCAGCTTTAGTAGCAATAGTAGGGTCAGCTGGACTATAGTTTTTTGTAGTCAAGAGAAACTGGAGTTATACTGGGCAGATAACTATTCTGAACTGGATGAATGTGAAATGTGTCGCTAGAAAGTTGCAAGCGAACTCACTCAACGTTTTCTAGGATTATTATTACTCTTTTCCAGATTTTTGTTTCTCTAATCATCAGTGGCGAGAAACGAGAAGGCAGATAGTTCCCCCTTAAAAAAATATCATTATTTGCACCAACCAGTATTTTTCACATCAACATTATGGACTAAACAGAGAAGTTGGGTAACACATTTATATGAGTGTACCTGTGCAGGTGCCTCACACTGAAAATTCAGATTTTTTTATCCCCACAATCAACTAAATAAGGTAACTAAATTGGTACATAAAAAAAAAAATGAAATGGAATTTCGCTACTTTTTGAGCCAAATACGCAGAGAACCAGCAACCGCAATAAGTTTAGATCTCTGCAACAACGTTGAATATCAGGATGTGTAATTTGACATAGGATTTGTGTTGCGTATCCACTGATTCCCTGTCCCCTGAGGCTGCTAAATGTGTCATCCCTCATGGGTCTTGGTTTGTTTATACCCCACATCTGCTCTTTTAAAAAAACACTTTGTTCCTGTTACATGTGCTGCTGTGTCAAAGTCTGCAGGCCTTTGTCACGGTGTGGGTAAGTGTCTGCGCATGTATGTATGCAGGCCTTTGTGAGCTGGACAGAGCGTGTTTGTTTTGTCACAATCACGTAAGTGTCACACTGCAGCCCAGTGACCCAGACATTATGGAATAGAGAAAGAGAACTGGTGTTTCTATTTCACGTCCTTTTGGAGCTCATTCATCAGGCTCGATGGTGTATTGAGCAGAATTCCATCATAACAGATTGAATCCACCACGGCACGACAAAATGGATTTTCCATCATGACAAAAGAACATTTATTTATTAAGTCGGTCCGGTTTTCCATTTTCAGTGTTGCAGCGAACGAAATGACCTCTCTGCTGCTGCTGCGACCTTTAGGCCTCACTGGGCTCATGCTGAGGAAAACAAGATGTGCTCTCATGATCTCATCCTCAAACCAGTCGCTACTGGTTCAGACCACAGGTTCATTACCACACCAAAGAGAGAGAGAGAGAGAGAGTGAGTGGGGGAGAGGTGGGGATGGAGGAGGGGTTGCAACAATAGAGGAAGGATAGAGAGAGAGATAAAGAGAGGCAGATGAAGCAATAGGGAGGGAAACTGAAACAAAATGGGACAAAGGAAGGGGATAAAGTAAAAGAGGGAACAGAATGGGATTAAAAAGATGATGAAGAATAATGATGGAGGAGGCATAGATGAGCAGAAGGGATAAAGAAATGTTTAACTACAAAGAAAGAGGGCGAAGAATAGATGAGTACACAACTATGAAAGGATGCGGGGCTAAACGGATGAAAATTGAGAGGTGATAAGAAATATTTCGTTTTTTGAATTAGATAAAGAAGGATGTGAGCTAGGGTGTTTGCTGCTCTTCCTAGGGCAAGTTGTTTTTGTCTGATGATTAAGCTCAGTTGCACTTGTTTTAACAAATGATTACACTATTTCAAAAATAATTCATTGTGTTTGTAAACTGAATATATTATTATTCTGTCACTAAAATGGCATTACATTTAGTGAAGAGCACATTATGACTTGTTTTGAACTCTGATCTCAACTTGAGACTTGACTGTCTTGACTTGACTTGGGACTTTCCTGCTTTGACCTGTGACTTGCCTGTCTAGAATTGAGACTGGCTTGTCTTGACGTGGGACTTCACTCAATATAAGCTTGTCTTGACTTGGGACTTCCCTTTCTTTACTTGGGACTTGCCTGTCGGCACCCAAGGACATCTTTATTTAAAGAATGAGGACATCCTCATTAAAAGAATGAGGATGTGAGGATGGAGAGAACGGATGAGGGAAAGAGAGTTGAGAATGAGAGAGCTGAAGAGATACAGCCTTTGTATCTGTTTGTTTGAGCACTTGTTCGTCACACGCTCATGTTTTTTTTCTCCTCACTCCTCACTCCTCCTATCTTTCTGTTTCTATCTCAGTTTGACATCAACCAGCTGATGACCTCAGTGAATGTAAGCCAAAGCCTCAGTCCCATCCACAGGCCGCTCGAGTCTCCCAGCAGCGTCAGTAGCGGCAGCAACAGTGGCGGTAGCGTTGGCGGTAGTGTTGGCGGTAGCGTTGGTGGTAGCGTTGGCGGGGCCAGCGGCATGGGCGTGGAGCAGTCACCGGTGGACCGCACCAAGGGCTTCTTCCCCGACGAATCCGAGCCCCTTCTCCGCTGTGACTCCACCTCCAGCAAAGACTCCGCCCTCAGCAGAAACGGCTCCTTCATTACCAAAGGTGAGCGAGTCAGCCGTGAAACTTAGCAGGGTCAGTGCCCAGAAACCATGGTGACTCTTTTGGTATGACTGTTATTTTAGCATAGTTTAAAAAGTACACCTCTATCAACCATGAATGCAATTATGACTGAGATTATTAAATTCATGAAGGGCCTTCCACCTTACATCAAAATCGACATCAATGAAGAGGAATGGAACGTCTTGTATGAGACACATCAGGCTTTAAACTAACTACGTAAACCCATCTGCCTCATTATTAGACGGTCAGATCAACTAACATAGTACAGAGAACGTGAATCAGGGAGGTTGGCTGCGTCAAACAAACATTTCATATATTTCATATCATTGGAAACAAAAATGTTTTAATTTAACGTACTTTTGTTACGGAAGTTCAATACTTAACTAACAGCACGCAACAAACTCACTTATTTTAACCCAAACCACAACCTTTTCCTTAACTTAACCAAGAAGTTCTGTTGCATAAGTAAACCCTTAAAAATGAAGTACCTTACTTGGAAGTTTATTTTGAAAAGACACTGTATTCAAACAATGAGTGGAAACTGCATGTTTTTTGTGAACACTGAAGTTTAATCTGAAAAGGCACTATGACGCTCGAAAACTGATGCTAAAGGGGTATCTCGAACGTCTTCATTTGAAGCATGGGGCCAAGCATCGGTATTCCATGAGTTGTCAGTGGGAATGTGTTGCTAGTAGCCACAGGTTGTTCCCACTTTGAGAAGGTGTTTCAGTGATAGAATACTATCTATCTGACTCCAGTTTTGCTGTGTGGTATAAACATACTAATTTAAGAATATGCAATATAGAAGCACACAACTTGAAATAGTGAAGATTGTGACTCCAGGGGCCCTTCTTCATGATAGGGCCACTGGAGTCCAGGAGCAGCTGGGTTTGTTTGTTATGCTAAAGACTTTAGCCTTACAATAGTAATAGTACAGTACAATAGAAACAAAATAACCCGAAGTTCATTCATTTCAGGATTACACGGATTTCACCGTTTCTCTATGACATCTTCACCGTGTGACGTCTGATAGGGTCGCTTGTATTTTCACAATTACTTCTTGCATAATGCTGCTGTAGCATTTCCATTTCTCAACTGTAGCAGGCAACACGTGTTTAAAATGCTTCAGGTGTCAGACACTGCTAGCATATCAAGTGACCTGTACTGTTTTTGGAGTCCCACATTGTTTACCTGACAAGACATTTCTGGTAGGCAAGACGTATGATTGTTATCAGTGGCCTGTGTGTGTATCAGCAGTTTCTTCACATCCTCACACTCCTAACAAGTGACTCAGACATCAATATTCAGGTGGTTTCCACACATCCATGTTTGAACAGCAGTTCAAACATGGATGTGTGGATGCTGACTGCCCTCATGTGGTCACTCTGGGTGTTGGTGCTAAATGAAAACCATTTTCTGCATTTCCTCATGTCTAATATTGTTTTAGCCATAGTGCTGTATTTTAATTATGCTTTAAAAGATAACCACATTCCTTAGCCACAATTCATGGGATGATTCTAAAAAATTTAATGAGCTTTTTAATTTCAAGACCCCTATAGATTTGATAGATCTGCTACATTTGACTTGGGTTTCCTGGTACCAATGATTGTCTTACTAAGATTAGAATTATTTGTTATTGACTACTATTAATTCTTGCCAACTACTAACATTCATGATAAACTTTGTACACATTTCCCAACTGTTTGCTAGCTGTCAGTTATCTAGCTTGTCAGCACGGTCACCAACGTATAACAATAAGGTAACACAGATTATTCAAAAGATGTTTTTGTACCATCCATTCCTGTCTCATTACTGTCAGCAAACTAGAGCAGTTTATATTCTGATTAAGGAGGCTTAAACATAAGTGGCCCAGGTTATGGGCTATTAAGCGAGGCTAGCCGTGGACAGACCAACAGACACACCCATGCACGAACGCACACACAGACGAATACATCATTTCCTGGCAGAGATAATGAGAGATGTGAGAATGAACCAAAACAGTAAAACAAAAACAATGAGCTGTAAGATGCTAAAATGCTTCGTAGAGCTGAAGCAGACTACAAAATTGACTGTGGGTTTATCTTCACAAGTAAACCCCTTTCACGTAGTCATTTGATCCATAGTTAATATGCATATATATATATATATTGATTAGAATGGCTTCAAACCTAATAACTGTTCACCCCTCTCCGTTTCCCCTCCAGAGAAGAAAGACACCGTGCTCCGGCAGGTTCGCCTGGACCCGTGCGACCTGCAGCCCATCTTTGACGACATGCTGCACATCCTGAACCCGGAGGAGCTGCACGTCATCGAGGAGATCCCGGCCGCCGAGGACCGACTGGACCAGCTGTTTGAAATCGCGGGGGTCAAGAGCCAGGAGGCCAGCCAGACACTGCTGGACTCGGTCTACAGCCACCTCCCTGACCTGCTGTAGAGCAAGGAAGAAGGAAGAAACCGCGCCGATGAGAATCGACACAGGAGTAAAACAAGGAGTGTCTCAGTGGGAGGGATGACTCAGATCTGATGGAGTCTGACATGATTTGAGCTAGGTGTTGTAGATGAGGTGGTGATCTATTCCCCTCAATGACTCTTTCAAATCTTTACTTTACTCTTCTTTACCATCCTCTTCAGTTGTCTTGTGTGTATACACTATTCCTTCAAAACACCTCCATCCTCTACAAAGATACAGGGTCAACGCTCAATGTGATTAGAGCATACTGAGCGTCACACCACGATGTACTTATGTACTATGTGTACAGCCTTGTTTGAGGTGGTAATTATGAGAGTATTTTGACCAGAACAATGAACAAAAAGCTTCCAAACTTAGAAAAAAGTTTATTTGTCTCAGCTGGCCAATGCCTTCACCTTTAAAGGGTTATACCGATGTTTTTTTGTCGGCCATGCCAATCGTCCTGGCTTCCCCTGCCTTTATCTATATAATTTAACATGATGGTGATTGCTAAATGGTTGCAAGAGAGGAAACTAGACACAGACAATAGTAAATAAGCTATAACTCTAAATGACACTGGTATTATTCTTATGGTTTTAAGGGGTTTAAGATTCCTTTAAAAACGATTCACAGTTATTTTGACCAGGTATGATTAGTAGGAGCTGGTCCCTTGTCTCAGCCCCTCATATTTCTTTCTTCTTTCCAAGTAGAAAGTCTAGTTGCCTGTACCTGGAGCAGTTTCATCTGTGGGTTATTTTAGCTGGTAACCTACCAGACCAGCAGGGGGCAGTGTCAGATAAGAGGGTTGACCTGCTGCTCTAGAACCAAAGCCATATTTCAAAAAATACTGGATTAAACGTCAAAGTAATCCAATATGACATTAGTGAATTGATATTCACTTAATCTAATGTTTATGATTTATGGCTTTGCCTTTGAACTTTATGCTTTTGGAAAGAAGGGTCCAAAACTGTCAATGATCTGAAGAGGAGGGGAGCAGTGTTTACCGACCCTGCCATATATCTAAAAATGCTTTAGATACGTCGCTTTGGAAGCTCTGTCACTGTTGGACTCGAGGACAGTATAGAATAAATATATATTCTACCAGTACGCACATCCAGATCTCTGCTAGCTAGCCCCATTTGCCTCAACAAATGTAGCTTTGATAAAGTGTTCTTGATACATTTTGGAGCTTCATGTATGGCTGTCTGAGTGTTTCAGTGCTATAGTTAAAACAATACAACACAAGTGATTTTTATTTTCATGCAGCGGTATGTTGCTACATGCTCTATGTAGTGGATATTAAAATCTAATAATGATGCACTAATTCTATTTTGTAGGGGAGAGGCTGACTGTATTTTTCCATGTCCTTCATTTTCACCATCTTTTATTCTGAAATGCCGTTAACTAACATTTGATTTTCTTGTCATGTTTTCTACTTTTAGTTTGATGACGTTATTGTAGCACCTCTTTATCATTTTGACTTCCTTGTAGTCTGGTGTTTTTGCTGGCATTCATGTGTATTTCCCCGCCCGCCCGCTTGGCTTGATGATGACCTGGCCGGGATGTAATGTTATGCATTACTCCATACTTGAAGTCTACTTGCGTTACTTGATTGAAATGAAGTAGAAATAATGTGCTCTTTCAGTTCCTTCCAAGTTCCAAGTTGTTAAAATATAAATAAAACTGAAAAAAGCACCACCAAAAAGACTCATTGACGCTCGGGGAGGACTTTAGGGGCCCCATGAGAGCAGCAAATGATGGACTCTGTTTTCACCAAGCCAGTTACTATCGAAGCTCCCGTGGTGCTAGATGTGAACTCTCACCGGATGGCCTGACACAGGGGGTCTTGACCCTGGACTAATGACTATTTCAAGTATTCCAGACCGAGCGAAGGAGATTGAAGGTTGTATTGCTGTGGATTGTTGGATGTTGACAATGATGATGGGATGATGGGGATGAGAATGTGTGGGCTTCTTTCTTTTTCTTTTTTTTTTTTTTATTATCTTCTTGGGAAGTCTGACAGGATGAAGGTGAGGTGTGAAACGCACATGTGGCTCGAGTGGATGATTTCATTAACGTGTGTAACCAGTATGTTTACTACTATGTAACCTCTTAAATTTAACCAATTAAAGCTCAAAGCCTTTGTCATAACTTTGTGTCTGGTTGTCGCTCATTCAGATTGTTGTATGTGATACAAGCTACTTGGGGAAGTGTTGCAAGCTAAGCTACCAGCTACTCTGATTAAAATAAGATTCACTACCCCCCAGAGAAAAGTAGCAAGCCAAGTTACAGCAACATGGCAAAAGAAGTTTAACTACATCCAAGCTATAACTTCACTACCATAGCAATATACACTTGGTTTGTACTAAAGTAGTACACTGTAACATCCTAATATAGTTAAACAGTATATGTACTGTATGTGTAGGCCTCAGTCCTCACTCTCTGCCACCTTTCCTTGCTAAATCTATACAACATATTAAGCATGGAAATACCTAAGGTGAAATACATACTTACAAAACAATATAATACAAAGTGGATGTGGTGCACAGTAAAAGTAAAAAAAATACAACTCAACAAGAAAAAAGTAGAAAAGCACAGTGAGTCTGCATGAACAGCGGTTAAATGGAATGCACTCATACTGTCACGGATGTGGCGTGGACCCAAAAGCAGCACGACCAGGAGACAGATAAAGTTCTGGAGCTTTATTTAAAGCTGAGCACACAGCAGACAGGCAGGGTCAGACTCGCATTGGGAAACAGGCAGGGGATCAGGCAGACGGAAACCAGAGGAAGCGGAGGCTAAACTCGTGGTCGGGGACAGAAGGCTAAGGTGGCTAACCGAGGCAAAGGCAAGGTAGGGGAATCCGGTGGTCGGGGACAGAAGGCTGAGTCGTTGAACGGGGCACAGGCAAGGCAGGGAAGTCCAGACAGGCAGGCAGGCCGGGTCGGCAACGGGAAATCAGTCCACGGGAAATTGCTGGAAGGTCTGACATAAATGCAACGAACGATCTGGCAGCGAGTGTGTGAATGAGTGGGGCATTTATACTGCAGGGTGTAGGTGCAACAGAGTGAGCAAGAACTCCTCCGAGGCCGCAGAGTCAGAATCCTTGAAGGCTGAGGCAAGGCGGAGAGGCAGAACCCCTCTGGAGGGGGCGAACAGGAGGACAACCAAGGCGGAGAGGCAGAACCCCTCTGGAGGGGGCGAACTGGAGGACGACCAAGGCGGAGAGGCAGAACCCCTCTGGAGGGGGCGAACTGGAGGACGACCAGGCCGACAGGGCCTCTCTTGGGGTCGGCCACAAGGCCCACAAGGCCGACCAGGCCGAGGGGCCTCCCTGTTACATGAACAAACCTGCAACAGGTTTTACTTAATGATAGTATGTATTTTTTTATTACATACAGGCAAATCTACTTCACATTGCATTTGTGAAAGAGAACGTTCTAGATGACCTGGTTGGTTTTTAGTCAGTGAGAAATGTACTAAGAAACGAAGCAACTAAGTGCTTTGAAGACTATTAGCTTGCTTTTGAAGGTGATTCTTTATTGTATTGGGGGCCAATGTAGTAATTGAATCATCGGGGTTACATGTTCGTGTACATTTATGTACATGTAAGGACAAAAGCTGCTGCATTTCGAATAAGCTGCAAACTGTTTGTGTAATCCTTCGAACAGAGCGTTACAGTAGTGTGTCCTCACTGTTGTAAGTCCCTCCCTTTCTCATATAAATACGATGGGCGATATAGACGGGAAGTGTGGCTTCAGTTACAACAACTGAGTTTTTTGTAATTCCAAAACCGGATTCAGTTTTGGAATGAGGAACTCTGATTCCCACCAATCTGTAAATGACATGTTGTTAGACAGAGTAGAATAGAGGGCGTGCAGGTGATGTAATTTATCCTCTAGCAGCCATATTGCAGGTTTAAAAGCATAAAAGGACCTTTTTTACTATATGTGCTTCTCTTTGATTGTACATTTGATACTTTAATATGTGTATCATCTAACTGAATTTTTCAGATCCCTGATTGATACTAAATTACAGGCATTGGACACTTTCCTGTTGTTATTTGCATGTAGATAAAATAAGGGCTAAATAAAAGATAGTTAAGCATGTGAGCAATGGTCCTATAGCTGACTAGTAGTGAGTTGAAAAGCTAAAGAAAAAAGACCACAATAAAAAATAAAATACAAAATTACTTAATTTTCACTTTTTCGCTGCATAATAGTACTCAGGACAAAAACCAGCATTCTCTGGACACACACACAGGATTCAAACATTTGACAAACTGTCTCTCTGGGTACATCCCAAGTCTATTAAATTGCCTCCTTGATTCCCTCACTTGCATCGTTTCCTTGCGTCTTAGTCCCTCCCACCAGGGATGCATGGAGAGATGCAAGGAAACCATGCAAGGAGAGAGGAAACGAGGAAATGTGTTTTAAGAGACATGAGACGTCCTTTCCTCTGAAGCGTCACGTGAAGCGATGTCTGTTTCTGATGACAGCGGCCGCTAATCACAGCTGCTCTGGCTGGACCGGGTCATTCCGGCCCCGCTGGAGTCTTTCTGGACCACGAACTCATGGCACCAATGACAAGCATTAAAATAACTTTATAGAAATAGGCAATCATCTAAATGATGGTCACGTTTGCCAATTTACGTCATTCCCAAAGAATGGGTCAGGACCAACAGGTAGGTCGCAAAAGATTATATTAGGGTGTCTAAATAAATTATTAGTCTGCAGCTGTGGCGTAGTGGAGAGCAAGGTAGTTCTCCAATCTAGAGGATCGGTGGTTCGATACCCGGCTTCGGCAGTCGATGTGTCCTTGGGCAAGACACTTAACCCCAAGTTGCTCCCAAGTTGCCATCGGTGTGGACTGGATGATGAATGTTAGTTAGAGTCTGATGGTGGCACCTTGCATGGTAGCCTGTCATCAGTGTGTGAATGGGTGAATGATATGTAATATACTACTGACTGTAAGTCGCTTTGGATAAAAGCGTCTGCTAAATGACTGTAATGTAATGTAGTCTTTTATTTAACATTTATGTCTGCAGTTCACTTTTGTGCCACATGGGGGAAGCACATGAAAAATGTAGCCTACTTATAACACTCATCTAATATGAAAAGCTAGCGTACATTCTGTTTGTGTTACTGATGAGAGGAAACAACATATATCTCTTCTAAAGGGCTGGTTAACCTTTTATACTATAACATAAGTGTCAGTTAAAATGGTCAGGAAAGTTCATTTACACACTTTTTTTTTTCTTCTCATGATTTATAGTAAAAGCCTGTTGTGATTCGGGTTGCAATGGTTTGTCATTTATAAACAGCGGGTTCCATGAAATAAAATTTGGAAAACTGGTATAAAGTATCTCAGTATTAAACTGAGATGGTTTCATAACAAGTTAAAAGTTACCTCATAGTACCTTGAGCCAAAGTGTCAAATTGACGAAATGTGTGCACTGCAAATAGAAACCAATGAACTGCCAACAAATACTAAATGAGCAGAAACTGTAGAACTAAGGTGTGGGCGTGATGGTGGTGTACTGACATTCAAGTCAGCTCTGTGGCACAAGGTACTGCCACTGGCAGAGCACATTGATTAAAACGCCTTTCTCTTACACATTTGATAACTATTTTAGAATTTCCAAAGGAATGGTACCTTTGTGGTTTTACCACTTTTACAGAACATTTCACCACTGCTCAAACCAGGGCCCAAATCTTCAGTAGGAGGACCAGTCGTGGAGATGACCTTTTGAGTTCTGGCTTTAAATCACACTTACTGTCAGGAGGAAAAAATGTGTTTTGAGTGTTGTCAAGTCTCAGATTTTTACCAGCAGAGCTGTGAAACCTGCAGAGCAAGTTCTCCAGCCTTGACACTTGCTGGTGGCTGTTTGCTCTTTCTGTGTGTACAGCGCCAATGCAGCTATGGAGTCCGTTGCTGAGATTGACCAAATAATAATAAACGATCAGGTAGGGGTTGGGTGACCCGCCTAAGTGTAATTTAACAGACTCCATTCCAAACAAATTCCATTGACTATCAAAAATGTCGCCAAACGTGAACATAGTTTGGAAGATGAGAAGTGTCAGATTTCACATTTTCCAGTTCAGTGATCATATTTCACTTTTGATTAATTGTTTCATTACAAACTTCTGCATTATCAATACTCTATTGAATGTATTGGCTTACATTAAAATTACAGTCATAATTTATCACCTCTGCTAAGGTTGGTCAATCTGCAACTTGATTTATCCCTCTTGAGTTAGTGATGGACAAAGAAGGTATACAAGAAAAGGATGTAGTCACCGTGACGTCACCTATTGGCTTGGACACTGCTTGGACGCTGCCCTTTTGAAGCCTTGAGTTCGGCTGTCAGCATCTGTTTTTTGTGTTATCGTCATCTTTGTTGTTGCCTGTCGCCATCTTGGTTTTTGGTAAACAGAGGCCAAGTTGGAGTTAGTACAACCAAAGGCTGAAGAAGACACTTTTAGGCAACCAAAAAAGTTACAACTAACTTTTATGAACAGAAAACAAAGTTTTCGATCTTTAGACAAAACAACTCCCAGACTGCAAAAAGTCCTGGCAGAGACCTGTCAATCACAAGGTAGCCACTCCCTAAAGCATACCCTGCTTTATGGTCTATTTGACTCTAAATGGACCAAAACTCACTAAATGAACATCATGCTGTGTTTAAGAAGGCCTGAAACTAGAGATTGAGACCATAAACTCATGTTTACAATGTTAACTGAGGTAATTCATCAAGTGAGAAGTAGAGTCACATCATCAGCAAATATCAGTGTTAGTAAAAATAAACTTTTGGTTCAATTCAACTTTTGGTTCAATTAAAGCAGTTTCAAGTAAGTTATACATTCAAACTTCCGGATAGACAGCAAAACAAAACGAAAGTAGCTGTGATGAAGTTACTGGAAAAATATAAACAATCAAAGCACATTCTACAAGGTTCTCTGTGAATATTGATTGTACCTCATTTTACTTTTGGTTCACACGGAAAACACAAAGTAAAATTCATGACCGTATTGTATGTTGAACCTCAAACATTCCCACAGTGGAATGAAAAAAAGTAGTGTCCCTGGCACGTACTCCATCATGCAATGCTATGTGTCACAATAAATAGGTTGCTTATATGTAGGCACCTACACCTGACAGATATGACAATGGGGAAATTAAAAATGCAGACTCACAAGAGGAAACACAAGGAAAATTAGTGAGCTGAATGAATGAACAAGTGTCAGCCAGAGTCTATTGCTTCAGTATCCAGATGCGCTTTCCCTGGGCTACACATACTTTTGAGCAGCTTGTTTTGCATGCATTGTTGAGATTTGGGAGGTGTGCCAAATGCTGTCGGCTTGTCTAATGGAGATGAGTTAAGTGTTAGAAGTCTTGCTGAAGAGCACTGAGAGTTTGGGCTTGGCTTTGTGTGTTTCCCGGCAGCCTTAATAGTTTTAGGCGTAATTGCTTGGCTATAAACCTGCTTAACAATGTGCTTTCTGTTGATACATATAAATAGAATAAATGTGAGTCACCTGTGCATCAACTGGCAGTCTTTCTTTGAAACAAAGGATGTATATAGGATTAAATCTAGATGCCACTGTGTTGACCTTTGAGTCAATGACTGACTATTGGTGCATGGTGTTATCAACTTATTTTTTAACTGTGTTTTCAACTTCCTGCTAATGCTACGAATATTCTCTTATGAATTTCTGAGGAAAACGTTTTTTTCTTTGACAACCTGTTCTTAAATTATCTATCTTTCATTCTTCACACATACGCATGGGTAAAAAGAAAGACATAATAGCTGATAAAAATCAGACAAGGAAGCTGAGGGAATAATTAAACCTGTTGAGCTACTAAGTGTCCCTTACTATATTTCAGGAAGTGAGCTGCGCAGCAGCTTTCACATAGTTCCACTTGCATGTTGACAGCCTGCTCACTACACTGCTGGCTTCTGGAACGACGGGTGTTCCCTGAACACAGGAGTGGATACATACAAAAAAGTGCAAGAGAGAAGATGGTAAGGAGCTACATTTACATATCTGTGGAAAATTTGTTGAGACTTTTTAAAGAGGTATTCTTAAGTGTTTGTGTTTTTCAGGAATGGGCTCACTGAGGGTTGTTTTCAGCTAGTTTGACCTCTTTTCTGATTGTGTAGAAATATTTTTGCCACAGTGCCTTTTCAACAAACCCAAGCTTTGGAAATTTTGGTGTGTCAAGTGACTGGTTATAGTGAAATAGTTTTCCCTATTGCACAGTATTTACGGTGTGTTTCCTGGGAAGTAATTGTGTATTGTTGGCTAAGTTTTGGTGCCAATGATTTTGTAGACTGACAAAGTCAAATACTAATCATACGCAATTATTCCTTGACATTAATGAGGGTCAAAATAAATGAATTGTATGCGTCTTCGTGGATCATGTGTTTCTAAAAAGTTGGACTTTAGCCAGTGAGTGTTGGATTTGTGATATTTCAGCTGTGCAGCTCTTTTCATAGTTTTGACCAATTATTAATTCAGCAGAGATAGAGGTGTCATTTTCATGGCATTGACATTAGTATTTTCAATACTTGGCTGACTTTTATTCTCTGTGAAAGTGTAATCATTACAAAAACAGTGTAGTAAAATGACATGACTATGTCTACAGTTAATTTTGTGGAGCCTGTGAAAACATTTCCCCTTTTTGTATGCAATGTGTCATATCAACAGGAATAGGGAAACTGTTTGATAAGACCTGACGGTTAATTCTGTGGATTGATTATTCTTAACAGAATAACTGAAGTTAGTTCTTACTAGTTCTTTATTACGGTTAAAAAGGAGGTAAACCTGCTTGTTTGGATATAGTCCATCAGAAGAAGTCAACAAAAGGAATTCCAATTTTGCGGAGATTCTTCCCTACAAACTTCTTGCCTTAGTTCCTTGTGTCCTTTGTTCCAAGTCTCTATGTATGTGACTATGCTGTCCTCACTAAAGGTTGTTGCAAGAAACGTATTTTTCAGCTATACAGCCAGCTTGACATCATATTCTCCAACACAGCATTCTCCAAGGAACAGACAGGTTGTTGTGTTTGGCAGGATTTAATGAAGGAAAATATATAATTTGTTAAACTGAAAAAACCCACAAAAATACAAAAGGTAAGTGTCTTTGTACCTACTAAACAATATCTATATTACATCAGTAGATAAAAGATTATTAACATAAACCAAAGTGGACAGGTGCTTAAAAGTATCAAAATGTATGTATTAAAAGATGAAATACAACAGTAAATACAATTTACACAAGCACCAATGCTTTTACCACTGAACACTGATACATCCATATGCAGTTGACAGTAAACTAACCATCAGTAACAATACTGTACTCAAATCAAAGAAATATTAACCTAAACATGTTAATATAACAGTAAATAGTAAATGACTTACGAATGAAGCCGATTTTGTGGACTTTAAGGCAAAGGATTACGAGGATTGTACACTTAGATGCTCACTCTCTGGGTACATCCCAAGTCTCTTAAATTGCCTCCTCGATTCCCTCACTTGCCTCTTTTCCTTGCGTCTTAGTCCCTCCCACCAGGGATGCATGGAGAGACACAAGGAAACCATGCGAGGAGAGAGGAAACGAGGAAATGTGTTTTAAGAGAAATGAGACGTCCTTTCCTCTGAAGCGCCGCTTGAAGCGACGTCTGTTTCTGATGACAGCGGCTGCTGATCACAGCTGATCAGCTGGCAGCCAGACGCACCAAGCACCGGCCTTTTCAGCCAACAGAAGCCAACTTTCATCATAAAACGACAGCATCTTTTAATGCATTTTGTTTTGTTCTGCTCGGATTCATGGTTGTAGGACTCAGGATGTCTTGACAGGTTTTTTTGAGTTTCAAAGCATGTGACAACGACTCCTTTGTTAAGTGCAGCACTTAACAAAGGAATTGTTGTTACCTGAGAGCCAACCAGTGTTCCCTCACTCCAATTACTTCATGTCACTGTCACTGCTGTCAACACATCGTGTCTTTGTGCTTTGTTGATTGCAGGACTATGGGTCATCTTTCAGCACCTACTTTGGCCAAACAAGCACATTAAAGTGGCTAAAGACAATTTTTCAACTTTCCCCTCCAAATTTCTATAGGAAAGAGTTGCACAGGTTACACTGCATTTTGTTTTCCAGAGTTACTCCGATTGTTCCACCATTAACCATTCCCACCATAGGAGATGGTAACTAAGAACTAACATCAATACTCTTTGGTGACTGGGGAAGGTTACGATAGATACCAGGCAAAACAAAAAAACTATCCCCTTAATATTTTGGTTGCGCATAAGAGAAATGCAAAGTGAAAGCGACACCAAATGTCATTGGTGTCGCTATTCAACAGCCATTACATTGTGAAAGCAATATTTACTTCATAATGATAAGTCAAAGCCAAAGATGGTCTATTGCCACTTTAAATTTGCGTGTGCATTGGAAATATACACATTCGATACATTTTTTGAAGTATCTTCTTCTTAATATCTTCATGTCTCAATCACTTTCAATTGTGAACAGGTCACC
This sequence comes from Anoplopoma fimbria, assembly GCF_027596085.1. NCBI lineage: Eukaryota > Metazoa > Chordata > Actinopteri > Perciformes > Anoplopomatidae > Anoplopoma > Anoplopoma fimbria. The sequence continues at coordinate 21,824,122 of NC_072466.1, read as the reverse complement.
ATTCTGGCATCTTTAAAATGACAAATCTTCCGCTGTTGTGACATTCAGCCACACTGGATTTTGTTGAGCCAACATGTGGGAGCTTCTAGGTCCAATGCAATTAAAGTCAACTTGAAGAGGACAAGTCATTAAAGGTGTGTTTGGTGGTAAGAAATTTGTCTCTAGATAATATTTCACATCACACTTGGCAGCACAAACAGGTTCAGGCGTCACTGCTTCCCGGTTTTTACCCAAATACCCAGAAACATGAAGTTACTTAAAAGCTCACTGACATTTTAGATTACATTTCTTTGTTTTGTTTTATTGAAAGCAAACATTATAGTTTTATTATTATAGTGAATTATAGTGACTTATAATCACAATATGATACATTATGAGAGATTTTAATGAATCATAAAAAAAAGATTAGTCTGTATTACAACTATGAGAATTATAATATACTATGATCCTTGTGGAATAAAAGAAGAAAAGAAAACGTGACCATCAGTTATGAAGTATTTTTATACTTCATCTTGTAAGTCATTGTAAAATGTATTATTATGAGTTATGATTATTGTTAGAAAGCACACAACACTACAACACTGTATTACTAGAATAATACACCGCTTTAAGCAGATTATAAAGCATAATAAGTATGATTTTAATACATTATAGACATGGGCATCACAGGAAGTGTTACTGACTGTTGTTTTTTTGCTCATGTGTTTCCAACACTCGCTGAGTCACCGACAGCTCCATCACAGTTATACAAAGGATAGGAGTCTTTACTTAATGTCTTTCCTGGTTCCATTTGTGGTGAACGCAAACAATAAGGCCGTCAGCACTCACAGGAAGTGCTGTAACTCCAGCACTACCAATGCAAACCTGTGATTTCACAGCACAGCATAGCTAGTGTGCACGTACTGTCATGCGCTTTGCCTGACAGTGCTCAAATCACAGATGCGCCATAGCAACCGCTGACAACGCCCATCCAGTTAAATGCCAGTGATAGTGATTCCCGTAAGTGATGCTGCAACCTGTTTTGAGTACCCGCCCACACAGGTATGGCAGCAATAAAAAAACAACACCTATATTGTCAGACGAAACCAGAAATTCATGCCCACCTTAAGAACGCCAATACAGATAAACAGAATGAATGACAGACAGCGCAGACAATAGACATGCTGCCAAGATCACCTTTAAACCCTCAAGGCATTAACACTTCCCTTGAATTGCATTCATAGGGTGCTTTGTCGATCCATATCTCTTTGACAGTTTATTCCTTTCTTGAAAGGAATGGCATTACCTAAGAAGGGCTGGATCATCATTGCCCTTCTACTGACAGCTATTATTTTGGAAACAGGGAACTTCTCAGGTCAGGTATTACCGGTAGGTCCACTGCTGAACGGAAAATATGGGATCAGAGGTTTTGATGAATAACACAAAAGCATCTCTTTAAACGTGTGTTCTGTTTTCTCAGGTGCACTACGAAGAAGAACAGTTTCTATCCCACACCAGGGAGAAAAGGACTGGTTAGTCCCATTAATGAATATGATATGAATATTAGGAAATGTACTTATTTGCTTTATAACTCATAGTTAGATGAGAGGATTCATGAATACAATTCCAGTGTTTGTCATCACATATGAAGCAACAGCCTAGAAATTGGATTGCTTTTAACATGACTTATCTAATCGGGAACTACATCTGACCTGGAGTCTTTTTGTGTCCCTGTTGTGTCCCCCGACCAAGAAATAGTCCACCACCAAAAACAATTCTCATTAGAGCAGTTTGTTTTTTATTCATCTCCTTGGTTTTATTGTCCAAACAAACGGCAATACAACATGTTAATCAATCAGCTATAGAGGTAGATTTTGTGTCCGGTCTTTATGCTAAGCTAGCCTAATTGTCTCTTGGATTTAACTCTTTAATGTACTGACATGAGAGTGGTGTCAATCTTCTCATCTAGCACAAGAAAATGAATAAGCGTATTCCCAAAAATATCCACCAATCATTTTAATACCTTGAATATTATGCACGCATGGCTGTCAACATTTCACATTGGTTTTCTTTCTAATCTCATAAATCTTTGCAGTGCCTACAGACCAATGGAATTACATTATTGAGGTTGCAGTGAATGCCTCTAATGTAGAAACATTTCAGGAGATGCTTTACCTCTTGAAAGCCAGTTTTCCCATAGAACTTGATAACAGCACAGAGATCTCTGACATTAACGTCACAACAGGTGAGTAGCTTGAGCGTCAAGCCTCGGCCTTATTTAAACAGGTCGAAGACCAACATGTTACCAAGCTTAATAGTCTATGAACACAAAATCTTCTCTGCCAACAGTGTGCTCCCCAACTTCAACTGGCTTCCAGTGTAGTTGTGAGGACCATTTTGCTTGGCCATACAGCACTTGTGTCACGTACGGACCGTGTGAGGAACTATCCAGTGGCATCTGTAAATGCATTAACGCCATTCCGGCCGATGGCCAGTACTGCCAGCCAATATCAGGTAATGAAGTTGTATCTTATAATAAGGGGTGTCCCTTATGAAGAATTTGCACAGTGGAATGTGATCGGTCCAGTAGTTGCCAATCACTCATTGACTGCCCCTCTGTTTAAACTTTATGTATGGATACAACAATATTATAAAGGACAAAACTATTGGCTAAGTTACAGCTGTAGCTTTTGTACTGAAACGGAGCAGAGATCGAGAGACGGACGGACATGGTTTCTTTGTGCGTTTGCTTTTCGTGGTTGTATATTGAATTTTGAGCTTTAACTCCATATTACCCCCCAACAAGCTGTTTCTGCATGCCTCCCCTGGCTGATTTTAAAGAATCATTCATAACTTCAAAAAGAATATTGCTATCATGATAGTGCTACGTTTTTATCCTTATTTCATATTCTTTTATTTCGAAACAGCAGCCCAATGTTGTTGTTAATAGGGCTGTCATCGTCAAGATGCTACTTCGAAGGTCCAGCACATTTAGATAGCACATTTTATTCTACATGGTGATTTATTCGCGCAAACTAGGAAGATTTCTATCAACAATGTTATTCATAGAATTAAATTTAGACAAAAATAGGCTATATATTATGATTTACTGGGAAAAACCAAGCCGTTCTTGTAAAATATAATCAGAATGGAATGTTCCTTAGATTCATAACCACATTGTAGTCCATCATTTTTATATAAAACTATGGATCACATATAGACATCCTGTCTTTCAACTCTATGTTTTGGTTTCCAGCCCCGCTACTTTATTGTTCAGTCTCACCGCTCTCACCTACGTCATTCTAGATAAAGCAGGCAGCTGTTTATAGCTGAAACATACATACACCACATAGCTAATAAACTTACTGTATACTGCCTGTCCAGCACCAAACATAAGACGGACAAAGAAAGCGATTAGCTGGTGAGCAAGTGGAAAATAGATCTAAAATGAGAGTGAATATTGGACTTGTATTAGCGGGACACAAACACTCTCCAGATTGCTGTGTCATGACAAGTGACAAATGATGGTTCGTATGAACTTTGATAAAGTTGGTATATATATGATAATGTTTTAGTAATCTATCTATGGCTTGTTTCTGATGCCCCTTTATGGTAAATAAAAAGTTATTGCAGGCTTAAAAAGAATATGCAGAACACAGACCCTCACATCATGTAAAAACAAAATATGAAAGTGAAAGTGACCCTCACCGGCTTCCCACCCCATTGAACTAGGAATTGCCCATGACATTTGTGTTCCATTTTAAAAGAATGTCGCCCCTATCACCTGCTTAAACTGCATGTTTGCTTTTGAAGGTTGCACTGATAGATAAAACTCTGATTGTACAGGAACCCTCATGTCTTATAGTGTTGTCTCTACATTGGTAAGTCCTGAACCCGAAAGAAACCCTAAATCCTGTTGTGTGTTTTATTTCCTACAGCGTTGCTAACTCAGTTTGAGTACTCAGTGGACGTGGAGCTGAATGTCACCGACATTGAGACGGTGAACTACCTTAGGAGCCTCCTGGACAGCGGCAACTTCACCCTCGCCTTGGGTCCCACTGTCAACGTCGCACACATTGACATCAGCACAGGTGAGAATGGAGCCTTCTCCGGTCGGACACAACGATGGGGTCTAATATTTCTGGATCAAAGCGCATGTGTAGTAAAGTGTTCAGTGTACCTTTTCCACACATTTGGCAGAGTGATTATTTCCATTCAATCCATTCCGGAATGATTTCTGAGTATATTGCTATTTTCTGTCATGAAGACATTTCTCATATTAGATATAATATATAATATTTCTTACGGAAATGCCTCAGGCTCTCTTCTCCATTAAAGCACAATGTAATGTCTCACCTATTAACTCCAGATGAAAAGCAGCTGAAGTCGTGCACCTGCTCTCTTGACCCCCCCCCCACCATTAAAGTGTTTTTAAAAGTTATATTTAATACGCTCCTTCCTTGTTACAAACAGGGACTTTCCCCTTATAACAAGCATCAATAAGCATGGAGTTTACTTAAGCACTGGTCAAATATTTGTGAACTGGAAAAAAACACCAACACTGTGCTATGTCAAAAGTCAACCTTAATTACATAAAAACATTATTTATTTTAAGCTTAACCATTATTTTTTACGAAACCTAACTAAGTACTTTGGTTGCCTAAATGTAACCAAGTCATTTTTTTGTGTTGTTGTTTGGTTTTTGTTTCTTTTACTTAGTTTGAAACTGCGTCCGTAATCCGGTAGAAAGCACGACTGCATTTTCCTCGTAAAACTTAATTGAGAATGCAGTTTAGCCGCAAGGCTCTCATATTGTATCAATGCTGCGTTCTACAGTTTACTTAACCTGTTTACTGATGTTTTCTTGACGTGGACATTTTTTGGTTTTCCCGCACTTAAAAAACCCTGCAATGCTAATTTTTGCTGGAAACAGGGTATAGGTCAACAACAACAACAACAAAAAAAACATTATAAAGGCCTGTGCACACACACACAAGGTAAAGTTTAACTGTATCAAATGGCCTATCAATGATTGATCAAAAAGGTGTGTCTCATGTTCCTCATAGTTCTCAACCAAGAGTGAAATGTATGAAACTGCTGCACATCTTTTAACACCTTTACTCCCCTCTCTATTTTGTTCTTACCTGTGTGCGTGTTTTTTGGTTTTTGTTTTGTTTAGTGTGTTATCCAAACGGTACCAACATCCAGTGCAGGTGTGAGGACCAGTATGTGTGGTCAAACGACAACTGTATCGCATACGGAGCCTGTGACGAGATCATTGGGGACATGTGCGGATGCATCAACAGTATTCCCACCAACGGGCAGTACTGCCAGCCAGGTGAATTAAAGGTTACTTTATGCTTAATTTAAGGCTTATTATTAAAGGTGTTCTTTAACATTTCAGCTGAATCTTGATGTTTCCGTTCTATATGGAAAACACTGCATCTTTAAGCATTGTAATAAAAGGTATTTTTGTTTTTTTTGCCTGCTGGTAATAATCCTAGGCCTCATGTCTTTGAACATTTTCTCTTTGCTGAAGTTGACCTCATCTTATACATAGTCTTAATGTATGACTGCGTACATGGAGAAATCCTAACAAAAGATATTAGCGAGGATGTTCACTCTTGAGCATTGAAAACAGCCTATGCAAAAAAAATAAAAATGAAAGAATTAAGATAATTCAGAACTTTCAGCTGCATCTCACAGTCTAAACTCGGGTGTCATCACATGACCTCAATTTGAAAAAAAAAAGAAAGACCAAAAAAATTGCTTCTAATCACACTCTCTTTTCCAACAGTTCTGGTTCTTTATGAATACCAGATCTTCATTGAGGTGATCACCACGGACGCAGATCAACTGAGGAACTTCCTGGACAATACATCTTTCCCCGTCGAAATCAACCCCCAATTAACCATCTCTGAGGCTAACATCACTACAGGTAAGAACACAGAGATGCTAGAATTTGTCTATATAAAACAGTTTTCACCTTTTCATAAGAGAAAATATTGTTTTATTGCTTTTAGTTTGCAGCCAAGACCACACTGGAATCCAGTGCCAATGTGAGGATGACTACCTTTGGCCTTGTGACAAGTGTGCCACCTATGGGACATGTGATGGTAATACAACCAGCACATGTGGGTGCATTAAAGGTTTTCCTGTTGATGGACAGTACTGTCAGTCAGAACACCTTCAAAGTGAGTACTTCGGTCACACTCTAATCCCGGATTTAGTGCTCCAAAATCATAATTTCTAATGTTTTTAACGTTTTCACTTTGCTTAGCCAGAGGGTACTACAGATTTCTTTCCAATTTGTAAATAGCTACATTTTTATCTTAGCCTTTTATTTTGAGACGAAGGATGAGAAGAAAACGTATGTCTATGGCTCACAGTTTAAGTGGTGCCAGCATGCAGATTTCTTCTTATTCAGCGACATATTTTCTCCTTCTTTTCCCTGATAGACTTCACCTCTTGTCCTGTTTCAACAATGTCTCCATCAACAACAAGTAAGACTGAAAAGACCACAGTAATCCTTATAATCACAGCACAGATCAGAAATAATGAAACTGAATGACTTTTTCTGTCTCTGCAGCTCCTCCAGTCGTCTATGAATACTTGATTTCTTTTGAGCTGAACACCACAGATGTTACTGTCATCGATCTACTGAGAAACATCGATTACCCAATCAGAATCACCGATGACATTCAAGTCTCTGACTTAAATATATCTACAGGTAAGAATAATTCATTTTAAAAGGTCCAGTAAGTAGCCTTTAGGGGGAACTATTGGCTAAAATGGAACAAAATATTAAAAAGTATGTTTTCTGTAGTGTATAACCATCTGTAAATAAGAATTGTTGTGGGATTTTGTTATCTAAGAAGGAGCCCAAAACAGACAAACCAAAATCTGACCATTTGCGTTTTCATGTCAGACGCCTTAGTTTTCCTGGACACTTAGCACAAGGTAGAAGTTTCAGTTGGTTGTAATCTGCAACCTCAGCACTAGATGTCAAAAACTCTTGCGCACTGCACTTAGAAGTGAATCACAATACATATCAAAGATGTTGTTTTTATTTTATTAATTACACGTTGAATTTACAGTTGGATTTCAAATATTTTGTCTTGGGTCAAACTAATGAATAAGAACTGTATTTGAGCTAATTTTACTGAATTTAGCATGCATCATTTTGAAGTTCTATGATAAGGTTATGGGCAAATTTCTTATGAATTCACAGTGAATTAATCAGATTTTGTGTGTCAAACATATTTAGTGAAATGAGTCCTTACTTCAAAATGCACCAGCTGCTAATCATGAAACTCAATGACAACATCAGATGATGACTGACTGGCAAAAAAAATCAAGAAATCTTTAAAGTGGCGGTTCAGAAAAAAACATTGAGTCCTCAGAGTTGACCAACCCAACGCAACTAAGACAGTGTCTTTATCACTTTTTTCACTCTATTTACATCAAATCTTTATCTTTTAAATGTGTTACACATGCACATGTTTTACACAATGTATATGATTGTCTCCAGTTTGCTCTCCGAGCAGCATTGGTTACCAGTGCAGATGTGAGGACCAGTATCGTTGGCCATGTGACCAGTGTCTCATGTACGGATCCTGTGACAACATCACTGAGGACACATGTGGATGCATCAATGCCATTCCTCCTGATGGACAACACTGCCAGCCTGCTGATCAGCACAGTAAGCTGTTTACCATCAAACATCTGGTTTTGCAAAATAAACAAATCCAGTTGAACAATGAAACTATTGATGATAGTTCTTATCTTATTTATGTCCTGATGAGAAGGTAGAGGGAATTATAGATTTCTTCCAATTTGTTTTCAGAAAAATGTATACATTTTCTTTTGAGATGAAGGATTGGAAGAAAACTTATGTGTATGGCTCACAGTTTAAGTGGTGTGAGCATCTGCATTTCTTGTTATTCAGCAACCTCTTTTCTCCTTCTTTTCCCTGATAGACTTCACCTCTTGTCCTGTTTCAACAATGTCTCCATCAACAACAAGTAAGACTGAAAAGACCACAGTAATCCTTATAATCACAGCACAGATCAGAAATAATGAAACTGAATGACTTTTTCTGTCTCTGCAGCTCCTCCAGTCGTCTATGAATACTTGATTTCTTTTGAGCTGAACACCACAGATGTTACTGTCATCGATCTACTGAGAAACATCGATTACCCAATCAGCATCACCGATGACATTCACGTCTCTGACTTAAACATATCTACAGGTAAGAATTATTCATTTTAAAAGGTCCAGTAAGTAGCCTTTAGGGGGAACTATTGGCTAAAATGGAACAAAATATTAAAAAGTATGTTTTCTGTAGTGTATAACCATCTGTAAATAAGAATTGTTGTGGGATTTTGTTATCTAAGAAGGAGCCCAAAACAGACAAACCAAAATCTGACCATTTGCGTTTTCATGTCAGACGCCTTAGTTTTCCTGGACACTTAGCACAAGGTAGAAGTTTCAGTTGGTTGTAATCTGCAACCTCAGCACTAGATGTCAAAAACTCTTGCGCACTGCACTTAGAAGTGAATCACAATACATATCAAAGTTGTTGTTTTTATTTTATTAATTACACGTTGAATTTACAGTTGGATTTCAAATATTTTGTCTTGGGTCAAACTAATGAATAAGAACTGTATTTGAGCTAATTTTACTGAATTTAGCATGCATCATTTTGAAGTTCTATGATAAGGTTATGGGCAAATTTCTTATGAATTCACAGTGAATTAATCAGATTTTGTGTGTCAAACATATTTAGTGAAATGAGTCCTTACTTCAAAATGCACCAGCTGCTAATCATGAAACTCAATGACAACATCAGATGATGACTGACTGGCAAAAAAAATCAAGAAATCTTTAAAGTGGCGGTTCAGAAAAAAACATTGAGTCCTCAGAGTTGACCAACCCAACGCAACTAAGACAGTGTCTTTATCACTTTTTTCACTCTATTTACATCAAATCTTTATCTTTTAAATGTGTTACACATGCACATGTTTCACACAATGTATATGATTGTCTCCAGTTTGCTCTCCGAGCAGCATTGGTTACCAGTGCAGATGTGAGGACCAGTATCGTTGGCCATGTGACCAGTGTCTCATGTACGGATCCTGTGACAACATCACTGAGGACACATGTGGATGCATCAATGCCATTCCTCCTGATGGACAACACTGCCAGCCTGCTGATCAGCACAGTAAGCTGTTTACCATCAAACATCTGGTTTTGCAAAATAAACAAATCCAGTTGAACAATGAAACTATTGATGATAGTTCTTATCTTATTTATGTCCTGATAAGAAGGTAGAGGGAATTATAGATTTCTTCCAATTTGTTTTCAGAAAAATGTATACATTTTATTTTGAGATGAAGGATTGGAAGAAAACTTATGTGTATGGCTCACAGTTTAAGTGGTGTGAGCATCTGCATTTCTTGTTATTCAGCAACCTCTTTTCTCCTTCTTTTCCCTGATAGACTTCACCTCTTGTCCTGTTTCAACAATGCCTCCATCAACAACAAGTAAGACTGAAAAGACCACAGTAATCCTTATAATCACAGCACAGATCAGAAATAATGAAACTGAATGACTTTTTCTGTCTCTGCAGCTCCTCCAGTCGTCTATGAATACTTGATTTCTTTTGAGCTGAACACCACAGATGTTACTGTCATCGATCTACTGAGAAACATCGATTACCCAATCGGCATCACCGATGACATTCTAGTCTCTGACTTAAACATATCTACAGGTAAGAATAATTCATTTTAAAAGGTCCAGTAAGTAGCCTTTAGGGGGAACTATTGGCTAAAATGGAACAAAATATTAAAAAGTATGTTTCTGTAGTGTATAACCATCTGTAAATAAGAATTGTTGTGGGATTTTGTTATCTAAGAAGGAGCCCAAAACAGACAAACCAAAATCTGACCATTTGCGTTTTCATGTCAGACGCCTTAGTTTTCCTGGACACTTAGCACAAGGTAGAAGTTTCAGTTGGTTGTAATCTGCAACCTCAGCACTAGATGTCAAAAACTCTTGCGCACTGCACTTAGAAGTGAATCACAATACATATCAAAGTTGTTGTTTTTATTTTATTAATTACACGTTGAATTTACAGTTGGATTTCAAATATTTTGTCTTGGGTCAAACTAATGAATAAGAACTGTATTTGAGCTAATTTTACTGAATTTAGCATGCATCATTTTGAAGTTCTATGATAAGGTTATGGGCAAATTTCTTATGAATTCACAGTGAATTAATCAGATTTTGTGTGTCAAACATATTTAGTGAAATGAGTCCTTACTTCAAAATGCACCAGCTGCTAATCATGAAACTCAATGACAACATCAGATGATGACTGACTGGCAAAAAAATCAAGAAATCTTTAAAGTGGCGGTTCAGAAAAAAACATTGAGTCCTCAGAGTTGACCAACCAACGCAACTAAGACAGTGTCTTTATCACTTTTTTCACTCTATTTACATCAAATCTTTATCTTTTAAATGTGTTACACATGCACATGTTTCACACAATGTATATGATTGTCTCCAGTTTGCTCTCCGAGCAGCATTGGTTACCAGTGCAGATGTGAGGACCAGTATCGTTGGCCATGTGACCAGTGTCTCATGTACGGATCCTGTGACAACATCACTGAGGACACATGTGGATGCATCAATGCCATTCCTCCTGATGGACAACACTGCCAGCCTGCTGATCAGCACAGTAAGCTGTTTACCATCAAACATCTGGTTTTGCAAAATAAACAAATCCAGTTGAACAATGAAACTATTGATGATAGTTCTTATCTTATTTATGTCCTGATAAGAAGGTAGAGGGAATTATAGATTTCTTCCAATTTGTTTTCAGAAAAATGTATACATTTTATTTTGAGATGAAGGATTGGAAGAAAACTTATGTGTATGGCTCACAGTTTAAGTGGTGTGAGCATCTGCATTTCTTCTTATTCAGCAACCTCTTTTCTCCTTCTTTTCCCTGATAGACTTCACCTCTTGTCCTGTTTCAACAATGTCTCCATCAACAACAAGTAAGACTGAAAAGACCACAGTAATCCTTATAATCACAGCACAGATCAGAAATAATGAAACTGAATGACTTTTTCTGTCTCTGCAGCTCCTCCAGTCGTCTATGAATACTTGATTTCTTTTGAGCTGAACACCACAGATGTTACTGTCATCGATCTACTGAGAAACATCCATTACCCAATCAGAATCACCGCTGACATTCAAGTCTCTGACTTAAATATATCTACAGGTAAGAATCATTTTTAAAGGGCCAGTGTGTAACATTTAGGATGAGCTATGGGCAAACATAGAATAATAAATGAATCCTACATCCTACACACTGCACCCTTAAGTTATTCAGTATATACACCTATTTTCTAGCTTGTGATGTATTTTAACTATTTTACACATTGAATGTATTGGTTGGTGGATTTCAACTTTTTGTCCAGGTTTCAATCACATAGCAAAGAACTGTATTTAAAAAAAATATATATGTATATATATTTTTTCTTTCCATCTCCAAATTTGGCATGCATCATTTCTCAAGTTGAATTAATTCACAGTGGATTGATGAGTTTAATTGTGTGGAACTTATTTGACCAAATGAGCCCTAACTTCAAAATGCACCAGCTGCTGATCATGAAACTTAATGACAACATCAAATTATGATTCTGACTGGCAAAATGTCAAGAAATCTTTAAAGTGGCAGTTTTGTAAAAAAAACATGGTGTCTTCAGATTTTACCCACCCCACTAAAACTGATGATGTGTCTTTACCACTTTACCACCTGACTTTGCAGTCATATCGTACAAGTCCTTGAAGTCAGGTGACACAATGAACAAACATAGCTGTTAGGAGAGTTCAGCAGCATCAGACTCTCTTGTGAAAGTTATATTGAAAATCTTTAGGATACCAAAAAACACTTTGCTTTGCTTTCTTTAAATGTAAATATTCTAAAGGTTTCCAAGGCTGGACATCATTTCATTTTGAACTCTATTTACATCAAATCTTTATCTTTTAAATGTGTTACACATGCACATGTTTCACACAATGTATATGATTGTCTCCAGTTTGCTCTCCGAGCAGCATTGGTTACCAGTGCAGATGTGAGGACCAGTATCGTTGGCCATGTGACCAGTGTCTCATGTACGGATCCTGTGACATCACTGAGGACACATGTGGATGCATCAATGCCATTCCTCCTGATGGACAACACTGCCAGCCTGCTGATCAGCACAGTAAGCTGTTCATCATTAAACATCTGGCCAGTTAAACAATAAAATGTTTGCTTTGATAGTTCTTATCTTATCCATGGCCTGATATAAAGATAGAGGAGATATTACAAATTGTTTTAATTATTCAGCACAGTAAGTTGGTCTGTAGACACTATTGCATCCAAGCCAGAATATGATGTGCCTCATTGTAGAAACCCCTTTTCAACTCATGGTTTTGGATAAAATAACAAAAATGAATATAATACACTTTGAATAACACACTTAGTGGGACTGGCTATAGTTTAAAAATTGGCATTCCAATATCAGTGCTCTTAAAGTGAAACCGGTAACAGTAGGGTGCACTGCACAGCGCCCTAACTGCGGATCACGTTGTCCCACAACCCACGGTGGCGGGAATGAGTTTTCGCAAAAGCATAGCCCCTACCCTCTAATTTATCTCGAGGTAAAATTTTAGCGCTGTCAGGACCATTCCAGTTCATCGTAGCTGCTGCGGTATTTGGCCGATCACAAATCTTTTTTCTCGAGTGTCTCATGGACAAGCATGAGTACGTTGGGCTCGGCCAGGCACAGCCCGAAAAAAATCTCCATGGAGCCACAGCACTGTGGGCCTGACTCACTCAGGGATAGGCATTGAGGTCAGGTCCAATGTGAGCCAGGTGGCAGGAAATGGAGTGGACCTAGGCATGCTGACCCATGGCATCGCAGACTAGCTATAGGGAAAAGAAATGTCACCTGTCTGGCAGGGAAAAATTAGAGTGCAGGAGGTAGAGAGGTTCCAACTAGATAGAGTTTGGCTCATCTAAATGCATTGCAATGGTTCTGTAACCAAACTCTAGGCCTATTTCGGGCCTGGCTTGCCCAGGGGTCTCAGGAAACAGCAAAAAGGTACTGGTTGGAAGGAAGGGCTGCAGCTGTGTTGGCTTCGAAAGCAAAAACCTGGGTCTGGGAAGATTTTGGGGAGACGATGAAGAATGACTTTCAATTGGACTCAAGGAAGTTCTTACAAATTGTTAGACAACTCAGAAATGGAAAGCAGTACTTGGCTCAGGCTGTGTTCAACAGGGGAGGATAACTGGGGACCTGGAGAAGGGATAAGTTAACTGTTGCTGGGGAGAAGAGCTGTAAAGTGTTGCTGGGGAGAGGGATGTCTCAAATACCCTCTTAGGCTTGCTGCCTTTGCAACCTGGCCCCGGATAAGCGGAAGATGATGGATAGATGGATACATGGATGGATGGATATATAAATGCATGAAACAAGTTATTTATCAAACATATATTTCTTCTAAATGGCAGGTTTACAGATTCAATAAAATAGGGGGATCGAGCGGTGACGTCCTCCTTGGATGAGGCCGAGTTTGAAGACTGGGGAGGCCATCGATATATCTGGCAGCGGTTGATGTGATAGTCAAAAAGCTACTCAGCAGCAATGTGCCAGTAGTGGATAAGATTGACCCTAAAATACAGAAGGCCTAAGCTGTCTTGGCTGGCATGCATATTTAGTTTCAAGTGAAGGCCAGGTAAAATGGAGCGTGAGATGAAAAAGTGGTTTGGTGCAGCGTCAGCAGTGCTACATGAGTGGTACCAGACCATTGTGGTGAAGAGGGAACTGAGCCAGAGGGCAAAACTCTCGATTTAACAGTCCATCTATGTTCTGATCCTCACCTATGGTCATGAGCTTTTGGTAGGGTCCGAATAAAACAAGCTTGCGATTACAAGCGGCAGAAATTAGCTTCTTTCGTAAGATGGCTGAGCTCAACCTTTGAGATAGGGTGAGGAGATCAGACAGCCAGCTGAGGTGGTTCGGGCATCTTATCAGGAAGCCCTGGATGCCACCCTTTAGAGGTTTTCCCAGCACAGCTAAATGTTTAGTGGCTCCCGCGTAGACCCAGAATACACTGGAGAGACTATGTATTTTGTCTGGTCAGGGAATGTCTCGGGGTTCCCCAGGAAGAGCTGTAAAGTGTTGCTGGGGAGAGTGTTGTCTCGAATACCCGCCTTAGCTTGCTGCCCTCGCAACCTGGCCCCGGATAACTGGAAGAAGATGGATGGGTGGATGGATAGATAAATGCATAAAACAAAGTTGGGATTTATCAAACATATATCTATTCTAAATGGCTGGTTTACCAGTTCAATAAAATAAATGGTGATGTGGAAATGGCAGTAAAAATGGTCAGGAACGTTAATGCACGCTTGTTTCATGATTGGGAATTGGGTCTCAATATTTGTCAATAACTGTAATTGTCTTTTCCTCATATAAAAGCGGTCCACTTTTTCAAATGTTATATCCGGAAAATGTCGCGAGTTATAGTCAAGCAAATAAAATATGCAACTTATAACTCCATTGGTAATTACGTTCGATGTGTCAGTCTCTATGTTTCTCTTTATTTGTATCTATTCAGCAGCAACTTCTCTCTCTTCCTGCTTACAGACTTTACAACTTGTCCTATTACAACAACATCTCCACCTCAAACAAGTAAGACTGGAAAGACAGTATTTAGTTATAACAAGCACACTACTGATTAACAAGTGATGCAGCAACTGCGGTTCATTTATGCATTTCTCTCTCTTTAAATCTCTCCCTTTTTGTTTATTGCATTTTTCACAGATACCACAACTGCTACGCAGAGCACTACAACCATTTTGACATCAACTGTTATAACTGGTATGTATTGACTTTGGCTATACTTGTTCGGTTCATCGTGGTTGATCATGTCACTATACGTACAACTACCACAATGACTACTGTGATGAATTCAATAACAAAAGAATAAACAAAAATATAACACTGTTGTATTTATGTCTACATTGCTATAATCAGTGGAATCAATTAAATGTTATACCATTCATTGCTAAAAAAGTGTAAATCAATAATGTAAAAGCATTACAATGAGTGTTGATGGTTTTTACATAACACATGATTATAAATGTCATTTTCAGATACAACATATCCGAACACAACAACACCCACAACTGTGGTGACCAGTGAGTATTAACAAATAAGATTTAGGGAACACTCCTCTGACAAATTAATGTTAACATTGTCTTCTTTTTCATTTTGATACAAATGACAGTTTTATAGTTTGTAAAATGTTCTTTTTTCAGATTCAACACCGACTGCTACACCTCAGGTGAACACAACAACAGCCACAGTGTCACCAACAAGTGAGTGCTACTAAACAATCTTTACACCACCCTTCCTAAAACAAGGCAGCTACTGTCTTCAATGATATTATTCTACAGCTTAACGTACATGCTAATGAAATGGTAGTGAAATATGTGTAGGGTCAAATAAAGTAAAACCTTACACTAAATGATTTATCCTTGACGGTCTTAAAATGGTCTCTGCAGACTCAACACGTCATGCTACAACACATCAGAGCACCACATCACACACAACTACACCAACTCAAGTGACCAGTAGGTTGTTAGATACAAGGCATTGACAACACTCTTCTGGTCAAAATTTGCTAGAAACCATTAAGGTTTTTCCCAACTTGAAAGATGTTTTCTACAAAAATGTATTTATTTTTCAGATTCAACAACAATTGCTACAACAGATGTTAACACTACAACGGTTTCCACAACACCAACAACAAGTAATTGCTTAAAAAATTGTTGTCACATCATAAAAATGCAATATAAATGTAATAAAGGCAACTGATCTGGGCTAGAACATATTGAGCTTTACAGTCAGCAGTAATACACTGTTATGAAATGTCTCTGAAACACCGACATCACAACCAACAGCTATCTTTACCAGTGAGTATTTATATGAAAAAATGTTTTTTTATGCAGATTCAACACCCATTGCTACAACACCCACAATTCCACCAAATACTGTCACCAGTAGGTATTTAGAAATAAGTGATGAGGTAACCCTACCCCGGTAGAGATATTTAATTTATTTTAACTTGAAGGATCCACGCTTAAACTTTAATTTCAATGTTTTCTTTTCACATCTGTTGCTAAAACATCTGCAACAACTCATTTTAAGAATATGTACACAAGTATGATAGTGTATCTCCAGGCCATGGTCAAGCCCTACACCCCCGCCCGACCACTCCTCTCTGCTGCCTCGGGGCGATTGGTTGCCCCGTCGCTCAGAGGTCCCTGCGGCCGATCCACCCGGTCACAGCTTTTTTCTGTCCTGGCCCCTCAGTGGTGGAATGAACTCCCCACCGACGTCAGGACAGCAGAGTCACTGCCCATCTTTAACCTCACCTCTTCAAGAAGTACTACCCTGAGCCTTCCTCGTAGCACTTATTGCATTCATATTAGTTTGTTGCACTTATTGTATTCGTATTAGTTTGTTGCACTTATTGTATTCATATTAGTTTGTTGCACTTATTGTATTCGTATCAGTTTGTTTCTGCACTGTACTTTTGCTCTGGTTATGCTCTTAGATGCTTGTTTAAGAAAGGAGATGCACTTATGACTTCTGGTGACAAGTAGTTCTCTTGAATACCTATGTTGAATACACTTATTGTAAGTCGCTTTGGATAAAAGCGTCTGCTAAATGACTGTAATGTAATGTAATGTTGAGAACTTGTTGAGCACTTTATATTTGATTTTATCTTATTATACTTTAAACTGTTGCATTTTCAGGTTCCACATCAGTGGCTACCTCTATTCCAGCTCCAAACACAAACACCACAACGGCTCCAAGTACCAGGCCTACAACCATTACCATCACTAAACCCACCACAGCCACCACCAGAGCTCCTACCACTGTCTTGACCACTACTAACAACCCAACTATTGAAGGTATTTTTTTATTGAAAAATAACTGGTACTTCACAGTCAGGGGCTTAAATATAACAGAGCAGACAGTGCAGTTACACTGGGGAACAGGCCATCCAACCAAACATTGGACAGGAAAACAGGCCCTAGCATGTATTTCAGATTAACATCTCAGTCGATTCAAGTGGCTTTTTTGTGCGTCTCCACATTTTATATCTGCCTACTAAATTTCATATATGTAGGTGAAACCTCAATGAACGGCTTATTTAAAAAAATATATATTTAAGCAACTTTGTAGGGGCTTTAAAGGGAGCCATTTTGCCACTCCAAAGCCAAAGACCCCTAGAATATAAAATGATTCCCCACGTGTGATGCATATGCAGTTTCCCAACTTTCCGAGGGTCCTCAATATTAACAATTAAGAGTAATGAAATTCTACATAATGCTTCAATTACTGTCAAATATTGCATATATTGTACCATCCAAAGTAATGGGCTGTACTTTCCCATACAGTGTGTGTGTGTGTGTGTGTGTGTGTGTGTGTGTGTGTGTGTGTGTGTGTGTGTGTGTGTGTGTGTGTGTGTGTGTGTGTGTGTCTGTGTGTGTGTGTTTTAAATGATCTACCAAATTGCACTGAATACTGCTTAAAATCGGTCTGCCTATTTAAATTTTCATCTTTTCATTTCATCTCTTTTTTTAAAACAGGATTCAAATTGGAAATGTCAGTTGAATTAAACAAGTCCTTCAATAAAGACTTATCTAATGTATCATCTTCTACATACAAGGATTTTGAATTGATGATTATTCCAGTGGTAAGAGCACTGAACACCATATCCAATTGGTCCTTTTACTTTCAATTCTTCATGTTCAGATGTTGATATTATTAACCACATCTCTTCCAGTTAGAGAACGAGTATAAAGGAATCACAGGGTTTCTCGGTGTTTCTGTGACCGGATTCAGGTATTGGGAATTCTGCCCTTAAGAAATTTTGGAGGCCATATGCATTTTACACCACAATGTTGACTTGTGTTTGTTCTTACAGAGAAGGAAGCACCATTACTGACTTTGTTGTTCAGACAACAAAAATTATTCCGGATGAAGTGGCCGATGCAAATAAAAAAATTCCAGAAGCAATGGAGCCTATTGCTCCTGTTATTGGCTCAGTTACTGCATTGTACAACAGTACGTTAAAAACAAAACTAGTAGGAAATTACTTTTTTTAACTTGATTGAATTCCAAATTAATATCTTTTACCTTTTCCAAAGGTCCAATTGACATCAAATTTACAAGCCCCATTTACACTGGCCAAACCATGAAGCTGATGTGTGAGATTTCTGACAACCTTAATGTGGGAATCATTTCCGGTTCTGTGTGGAAATTTAATGGAATGGAAATTGGAAACAATACAAGGATTACAATATCTACTTCTGCTACTACTTCTATCCTTACAATTGAAAAAGTCATCAGTCTTGATACTGGTAAGTCAAAGCTATCGTAAATTGTTAACTAATAACAAATCACTAACCATGAAATCACTATGCAGTTTGTATAAAGCAGTAGTTACCTTATTATACACCACTAGAAGCTGTGGTCTACTTTTTGTAATTATTTGAAATGAGATATATCAAAGTTTGGGGATTTTATTCATGTTGTGTTTCATCAGAATATCATGAAAAATGTATAAAGTTGTGTTTTCCTGTGTTAGAGTAAAATATTTTTTTTCTGACTTGAACCTAATTGAGAAATTAATTAATCTGCTTCCATAAGGACACATTTGGCACCTATGTGTAAGCAATACATCCTTCAATATGTTATATTGACCCAGAAAGCAAAGTTCTCCTGCTTGTGGAGCCATGCTTGCAGTGCCTACATGTATTAGGTTGCATTGCACGCGATGCTTCTGTCCAAAAGCTTCTCTATACGCCACTGTGTAACTCCACTCAGCAACCGTGAAGCAAGACACAGGAAACCTCTGGTGGTCCTGTGCTGCCGAAGCGTGATCCCGAACCTTCCAGAATGAGATCTACAGATCTTTGTCACTATCAAAATCTTAACATGCATTACAAAATAATATGAAACTCTGTGCGTAATGGCACGTAAAGAGGCTTACACTTGGGCCGAAAGCCGCATGGGTTGTATCCCAGACTGCTCCGACACAGGCAACAGGGAGGGCTCCCATTGGTTAGTTGACTATGGTTTTGAGGCCTTGAGTTTGTTGTTATGGCCATCGCCATCCTGTTTTTGATCGTCGCCTTCTTGTTTTTTTGCAGCCAGAAATGACACGAGAGTCTGGGGCTACCCACCACTAAACATTAAACAAGATCTTTTTAGGGCGACCAAAATGTTACAAACTTTCATTTACTGAAAACACACTATGACTCTGTGTTTGGGTTTAAAGTTCTAAGACCAAAACATGGAACAACTCCCAGACCAAACAACGCTGTCGTAGCGACCTGTCAATCACAAGGTAGCCCCGCCCTAAATCATACCCTTCTATTCCCATGGTCTATTTTTACTCTAAATGGGAATTTACTAAATGAACATCATGCTATATTGAAAAAGACATAAAACTATAGATTGAAACCATAAACTCATGTTTACAATGTTTACTGAGGTAATAAATCAGGCGAGTAGTAGGGTCATTTTAAGACTTCTTTTTGTCGCCCCATGATGGCCATTACAAAGAATGCAGGTTTAAGGCTTCACTTTTTAGAACCGGAAGACGCTGCCTGTGTATATAGCCTACTATAAAACTGGAAGCTCAACAGCTAGTAGGAGTTTGTGCTGGGTGATGAAATTAGTATAATAATATATATTGTATATAATTCCCATCGTTGTGTGCATATTGTTTACTTGGCTCCATTGTCATGTCAGAGTGTTGTTGATTTGGGTTCAAATGTTTGGGGTTACAATAAACTCTGAATGCCTCAGAAGACATTCTCCCTAGGTTTTTTCCCATTAAGGAATGCTACTTCAAGCAGTTACTGTTTGGTCACAGGAGCTCAGGTTCTGGAGGGTCCTGGCTGTCAATATAATCCCAGTTGCAACCCCTTTCCATCGCATTTTTTGAGGCCGTAAACACTGGCTAGAATAAATATGGATCCGAGTAAGCCAAGCCACAAATGTATCCTTATCCAAAACATCCTCTACACTCATACTTAGGGAATAGCCTGTAGTTCTGGGTAGTTTCTGGGTCAATAAAGCATGCACTAAGGAAATGCTCCAATGGATTTCATTTACCATCAACACTGATAGGACATCCACATAAGAAGTTGCCAAATGTTCCCTTTTCAGCTAGCGTACTACCCACAACAGTCATTTACAAAAACAATGTCAACAAAAATGTGTAGTCACAGGTATAGTGAAATGTTGACAATTTGACATTTTTTTCATTATTTTACAGCATACAATTGTAATCATTGTAACAAGCTTCTCTTCATCACAGGACGGTACGACTGTACTCTGACAGGCGGAGTAATATCTTTCAGCCAAAACGGAGTTGTCACAAAAGAACATATCAGGCAAGCTCCCATTATACGACTTCAGAATGAAGAAGTGAATGTTAAATGTGGTGGTACAGACGCAAAGGATCCATCTCTGAAGTGTTGTGCGAACTACCCGGTCAAGTGGTTCAAAGGCCCAATGGAGTTAAAATCAGGTGACCTTGAAAACTCCTCAATCTGACCATACTGAATAGCCTACTCAGCTGTTTACAGTTTTTCTTGTTAACAACACTGTTAAACATTCACAGATAACGATGAAGAAACCAACTGCTCCACATATGTTTACTCGCTAGTGAGCTGCAGTGAATCACAGACAATTGTTTTCGACTGTAAAGTCGATAATCCACCTTATCAAAAGTCAACAACAATGACGTTTTTTGAAGACGGTAGGAGCAACACATAATATATGATTTTGCTTTTCCTTAGATGTTTTTTTGCAATCTCTTTGTGTGACACTAATTGATTATTTTACTCTGAAGATCCTGTATGTGAGGATTCTCTGTATGGGGATGGACTAGCAGGCAGCATATCAAGAATAGGATGTGATGAAGGTCAAGAAGGGTTCAAGGAGGCGATGTGTCAGACATCAAAAGAATGGGAATTATTGGAGGACAACTGCATTGTCACAGCAATCAAGGAATTGTTAGTTGTTTCGAAGGTAGGTGATCAATTATGCCATTTCACCAATATGTAGCTTCAACTTCACACAACTTCTGTTCTTTGTCATTTTATCTTCATAATGCAGTCTGTTAATCGGTACCTTGACATGCTCACTAGTGCGTGTTATGTTGTGTCCTGGTTTTAATCAGGTTGTGGATTTGATATGAAACATACAGGAAGACAACTCTATACATCCCCCTGAATGTTTCTTCTATTTTACAAGTTTCTGACTGGTTCTGTGATGTGCAGTCTCTGTTATGTACTAAGGTGCAGGCATTATCAGTATCAGACTTGCAGTTGTGGATGTCCTGACCAAATTGTATGAGACAATATCTATTTAATGCTATTTAGAGGAAATTGATTTCCTGTAGATCGTGGCAGTCCCTTGTTGACCAAAGCGGTGGTGTTCCTGAGCACCAGAGTCCCTTTAGAAAACAAGGCCTTACAGTCTGCCCCTCGTACTCCTGGTTCTAGTTCCTGTGTATCCCTTCCTCCCACTTAAACTTTTATTTAAATCATGAATTTGAGCTTATCAATTCTAAACCAGAACCAAGCTATTGAATATTAAAGTGTGAAAAATGAAGTAGGTTACAGCTGTTAATCAAATGAATCAGCATGATGACAGACTGTGGTCTCCGCTGTTGTTGTACAGTCTGATGGCAGTGGGCACAAATGAGCGTCTGAAGCTCCGTCCTGCTCTTTGGTAGAATCAGCCGATGGCTGAAAGAGCTGCCCAGCTGCCACAGTTCCTCATGGAGCGGGTGAGAGGGATTGTCCAGGATGGCTCCGAGTTTGGCCTTCATCCTCCTCTCACCCACTGACTCCAGACTGTCCAGCTCCAGACCCACCACAGAGCTGGCTTTCCTCACCAGCTTATTGAGTTTGTTGGCATCTCCAGTCCTGATGCCACCACCCCAGCACACCACAGCAAAGAAGAGGGCGCTGGCTACCACAGACTGGTAGAATGCCTTGAGCAGTTTATTGCACACATTGAAGGACCTCAGCCTCCTCAGGAAGAACAGCCTGCTCTGTCCTTTCCTGTAGAGGGCGTCAGTGTTGTGTGTCCAGTCCAGTTTATTGTTGATCTGCACCCCAAGGTACTTGTAGGACTCAACCCTCTCCACTTCCCCTCCCTGAATGAAAACAGGGACAGGGGGGCTTCTGTTCCTCTGGTAGTCCACCACAAGCTCCTTGGTCTTGCTGATGTTGATCTTCAGGTGGTTGTTGCTGCACCATGTGATGAAGCTCTCAATCAGTCCTCTGTACTCCTCCTCGTTGTCCCTGGTGATACATCCAACAATGGAGGAGTCATCAGAAAACTTGAAGTTGAAGCGGAAGTTGAAGCGGAAGTCCGAGGTGTAGAGAGTGAAGAGGAACGGTGCCAGTACAGGTCCTTGGGGTCCGTCGGTGTAGCTGATGACAGAGTAAATGACGTCACTCGCGCTCCTCGCTGCAGCTGATGTTGGGATGTAAACAATAACAGCAATGGCGTGTGAGTACTCCCGCGGTAGATAGTAGGGTCTCAAACCCACCGCCAGGAATTCAATGTCGGGAGTGCAGATACACTGCTTCACAGTGACATGGCCGGGATTACACCATTTAGAGTTAACAAAGACAGCAAGACCTCCTCCTCTCTTCTTACCGCTCTGTTTCCCTCTGTCTGCCCGAACCAGCGAGAAGCCGGCTAGTTCAAGCAGACTGTCCGGTATCTTCCCGTGCAGCCATGTCTCCGTGAAGCAGAGCAGACTACACTCCCTGTAGGCCTGCTGGTTGCTCACCAATGCTGACAGTTCATCCACTTTGTTAGCGAGGGACCTCACATTCCCCATAATGACCGTGGGGAGAAAGGGTTTCACTCTCCTGACACCCTCCATCCTCTCCCGGACCTTCACTCCGGCTCTTTTTCCACGCCGGGATGTCTCCATATTGCCTCAGGTATGCGGGCGGAGGGAACGCCGGCTCCGCTCCGGTAGCGCAGAAGCTCGTCGTGGGTGTAGGTCAACATGATAAACACTTCCAAATGTATGCAGAGAAAGGGGGAAAAACGCGAGAACAATGAATAAAAATAGTAGAAAAAGTGTAAAAGGAGCAAAGTTGGTAGAGAGCTGCTGCGACAGGCTGCCGACCTCTGGCGCCATCATGATACAATGATAATTTAGCACGCCCTTCACTCTTTCGGCTTGAAAGGCACACAGCTGTTGTCTGTAGCAGTTTCTAGTGGCCAGAAAGAAACATCTCTGCAATTGTCATGAATACGTTTTTGTGTTTATAATGTTTCATTCTTTTAGGATTTGGCCCAGGAGGATGTGCAAGAATTTGTCGAGTTGCTAAGTATGACTGTCCAAACTGAACAAAGTGATATTGTTAATTCATCTGCAACTATATCCGCTATCGTTGACATCATAGTGACCATTGCAGACCTTATCAATAATGAAGTCACTGAATCTGTCATAAAGGTAGGTTAAATCTTCCCCTCTGTAGCCTTTTAATAAAGGTTATGTGTGTACTTTTTGACTTTTTGATGAGGTTGCACCCTTACAATGAAATGTCTCTTCATCTGCAGAATGTACTTCAAACAGTTGATGACATCATTGGTGATGATTCAAGACAGTCCTGGGCATTTCTGAATGCAAATAAAACCAGCAGTTCGAGCTCAGGCTTACTGGGTTCACTGGAGTCCCTCACTAGTGGATTGGTAGGGACGTTTGGCGTTGAGACTCGACGGATCCTACTAAACAGAACCACATTTAACGGCTCCTTCACAGCAGATCTGAATTCCAGCGTCGTCATAGAACTTCCAGACACCAATCTTATCAATGTCTTTATCACCACCATCACCTTTCGTACTCTTAACAATGTTTTGCCAGCGCGGAACTCCAGCTTTAACACCAGCTTATTCGACGCCAACAGCAATGAGACTGTCAACGATAATGCCATCAACGCTGCTGTCGTGCTAGTCCAAATAAATGACACAATTCGGAATGTTACTCTGAGCTACAACAAGCTGAACGAGTCCCTGACACAAGTCCCACAGTGCGTCTTCTGGAACTTCACACTCTTTGATAATCTGGGCGCCTGGGATGATGAGGGCTGTACATTTGTTTCCGACATAAACAACACCGTTACCTGCAGCTGCAATCATCTCACCTCATTCTCAATTCTGATGGCGACCAACATCCCACAAGGGCTGAGAGACGCCTTGGATATAATCACTTATGTTGGGGTTGGGATATCCCTGGCAAGCTTAGTTATATGTCTAATAATTGAAGGATATGTTTGGAAAGCCATTACCAGAAATAGCACTGCCTTTATGCGTCATGTTTCCATCATCAACACTGCCCTGTCTCTGTTGATCGCTGACATCTGTTTCATCATTGGTGCCTCTATTGCTAAGAACCCCCTCGAAAACCCAGGGGAGGACTATGAGGTTCCAATCGGGCCATGCAGCACAGCAACATTTTTCATGCACTTTTTCTACCTCGCTCTATTCTTTTGGATGCTGGTGTCTGGCCTACTGCTCTTCTACCGGACGGTCATGGTCTTCTCCCACATGTCCAGGTCAACCATGCTGGCCATTGGTTTCACATTAGGCTACGGGTGTCCCCTGATTATAGCTGTTATTACTGTTGCTGTCACAGCACCAGGAAATGGATACATCAGGAAAGACAATGCTTGTTGGCTCAACTGGTTCGAGACACATGCCCTGCTGGCCTTGGTGATACCTGCCTTGACTATAGTTTCAATCAACCTTGTAATCGTAGTCGTAGTCTTGTACAAAATGCTGAGAAGAGGTGTGGGAGACGCTGCCCAAACAGATGAAAGGCACACGCTGGTGGTCATTCTAAGGTGTCTGGTCATTTTGACTCCTTTATTCGGACTGACCTGGTCTTTAGGAATCGGAACCATGATATCGTCAACAAATAAGGGAGTCCACATTGCCTTTGCCTTCTTCAATTCACTACAGGTATTTGCCACCATTAAAATAAAAGGTTGTAGTTTATTAATTAAGTTGCAGTATTTTTGTGTGAAAAAAACACTTTGTGTTGTATCCTTCTGAATATAATGAATGTGAACGTCCTCTGATCTTTCCTCAGGGCTTCTTCATTTTAGTGTTTGGGACACTATTTGATTCAAGGGTAAGTTGGCTTCAAAGAAAAAGTTTGACATGTCGGGACATGCACTTAAATGCTTCTGGGAGAGATAGATGAGCAGCAGTGGAGGGAGTATTCAAATCCTGCATTTCAAAATTATTCTCAAATGAAAATACAGCATTATTGTTATTAAGATTTTACTGTTGTAGTTGGCAGCTAATTACTACTACTTAGCAATTAATTGTATTTTCATAGTTTCATGTGTGTAATCTACAATGTAACTGGTAATAGAGTAGTACAATATTTCCCCACGATTATAGTGGGGTAGAAGTATTGTGTTTTGGCTTGAGTGTGGAGCTAAGAGACAGGAGGCAATTTGCTAAACTTAGCCTAAAGACTGGCAGCAGCTAGCGGGCTCTGTCCAAAGTTTTAAAATCTGCCTACAATTCCCTTTAAGATCACTTAAAAACACATTATTGGAAAGGGAGTAAGCTTATTCCCCAAAATGTCAAACTGTTACTTTAAAGTTTAAATCTGGCTAAATATATCACAAATGACACAGTTGTTGAACATACTGATTTTGACATTGACATGAATTTATTTGTGCCTGTAGATCCGTTCTATCCTGTCAAGAAAAGTACCTACATCAAGCACAGGCTCAAATAATGCAACAAGAGTAAGTATTTTTTTTCTATTCCCAAACTGTTGCATTATTACTTTTAAGTTCATGTAGGTTTTCTTTCTTCCAAATGAATCGTGCTGGTAGTTGAATCTACAGGCCTTTTAATCAATCAATCTCAATGACAATTATGCAAGTCTTTTGTTCAATCATTTGATTTTACATGCACTTATTTTTTTCTACCATAGAGTACAAGTGGTGGCATTTCCTCTCACAGTGGACTAAACTGGATAAATCGACTGCGTGGAAGAAGATGCAAGTAGTTGTTTTAAATGTATCAATGTTTCTTTCATTTGAATGGGCTGTTAACAATTTGTATTTTTGTCTTTCAGATGTCTACCGTGTGTCAGAAGCGGCAAATTCAAGCAGCGCTGGTGCATCAGAATCATTCGTCAATATCTGAGTATTCACACTGTTCACATGAAATTAATTGAATTACTGATTAAAGAGTTATTGTTTATAATAACAAACTCAAAGGCATAAAGTTCACTAGGATGTCCCAGTGAACTGTGAAATGGTACTTTTGAGACATATGCCTTGTGCTGCTAATTTTTAAATGTAAAGTCTACTGTTTCTTGGTTTGGTTAGATGCACCAAAGCAAGAGCAAGTAACAAGTAAAGAAGCAACTTCTAATTAATGAATGTCTCACAATAATAACTCAGAAAATGACTGTGTAAGTAATAGTAAGTCATTATTTTTAGGTAAACTCAAGTATTGAATCATATGAAGAGTGTCTAGATTTCTCATGATTACCTTACCATTACCTTTTCTGTGCCTATCTATCTAAAGAGTAACTAGTAACGATTTGACAAAGTAAATGGTGAAGTGGTAAATGGACTTGTACTTGTATATTAAAACACCCATGCATACACTGATGCTACCATTGCAAGGTGACACCTGCCCATCAGAAATTACTAACATTCATACAAGGGAGCAATTTTGAGTTACATGTCTTGCTCAAGGATCTTCATGGACTTGCAGAGCTGGGGATCGAATCCTCTGATTCAAAGATGACCCGCGATACATTAGGTTTATCTTCATTCATTCATTTTCCGTAATTATCCAGTTAAGGTTCGCAGGGGTGCTCAATGGGCGAAGGCAGTCCAACACAGGGCAGACATATATAGACAGACAACCATTCACGCTCACATCCACACCTACAGGCAATTTAGAGTCTTCAATGAACCTTAGCTGCAAGTCTTTGGACTGTGGGAGGAAGCCAGACAACCCAGAGAGAACCCACGCTGACACGGGGAGAACATGCAAACTCCACGCAGAAGGTTGTCTTGCCCGGGAATTGAACCCTCTTGCTGTGAGGCGACAGTGCTAACCACTACACCACCGTGCAGCCATTAGCCACTTGGACTTTCACTCAATATGAAATCCTGTAATGAAATTGCAGTAGGATTTGTGCCAGCAAATATATTTTGCACTATTTTGATGTGAAAATGTATAATGACATTTGGTAGTAGTGCATTTAAATAATGCATGTGAGCTAAATGGCAGCCAAAGTGCAATGGCGTACCTTGGGTGTAGCTCCAACATAATTGCAATGATCTTCCTCCCCAACAAAGGGCTGTAGTGTACTTACAATGTCTGTTGTTTCTTGATTATTCAACATTTGGCCAAGGGTTAAAGGACCAGTAGTGCAGTGAAATAACTGTTCATAAGCCCCCCCCCAAAAAAAAAAAAAAAAAAAACCTTGACAAGGTGAACTTTGAGTAGTGAAGGAACAGTAGATTTTTTTTTATAATTTATTTGGGAGAAATATAAATAACACTTAACAGTATTAACGGAGTATTGCTTTCACATCATTTTGTCTACTGTAAATAATTAATCCGTCACAATTAAACCAATGACCACACTGTACATCATAAGGATTTTAAAGATAGATTGGTTCCTTGATAGTCAATGTCAAATCATTTTGTCAGCCAATGATGAAGCATAAATAAGGGTAATATTCACA
The DNA here is from genome assembly GCF_027596085.1 of Anoplopoma fimbria. Taxonomy (NCBI): domain Eukaryota; kingdom Metazoa; phylum Chordata; class Actinopteri; order Perciformes; family Anoplopomatidae; genus Anoplopoma; species Anoplopoma fimbria. The sequence goes on along the minus strand of NC_072466.1, from coordinate 21,796,228 downwards.
TTGTTCCCTGCCATTGTTTTAGTGCTATTTTAGGTGTAGTGGCAGTTTATGTTCCTTCTTTCATGGTCTACAACTAACAGACCAAAAAGTGATCAGTCTATTATTTCTCTCTTTATGCATGAATTATTGGCAGAAACCCATGTTGAATTTCATGAAAACTGGCTTCCCTGAATAACAGGATAGTAGACCTTAGTTCGGATGTTGAAAATAGGATTTTGAAAACTCTGGACATCTGATGAAACATTGACTTGCTGTCTCAACTGCTTGCCACTGCATGCTGGCGACACCAAATACACCAATCATGAATGGGCCTAGGGTCGGTCCAAGTAGGAGTTTCCTTTAAGTGACTGGCCATTGTAGAAGACGGAACAGTTAAAAACGATCTTGTCCTTTCCATTATGGTGCACCATATGATGTGGTGTGTACCACAACTCTGCAGTCAGTGCACACTTGTAACACAAGGAAGGTAACAGGCAGGTAGGTAACAGCAATAAATAGGTAACAAAACTCCATAAAGCACTCAAGGAATGGAAGGAGAGACGAACTGACCATGTAACTGAGGAGTTATGAATAGGGACTGACTAATGTGGACGTGGGAACAGGTGAGGGGCTGGTTACAGTCAGCCCGGGAAATCCGAACCAATGAATACATTTCTTCCTCTCCTCTCCCTCTTTTTTCTATCTGATAACCGAACATCTGGTCTTCCCAGGTCACATCATATACTACTTGGGTCAAGTGAGCAGGAACCACACTACGTATCTTGAAATTATTCCCTGTATCTCTGTACAACACTGTATAAATCTTTAAAATATTCAATAACCCCACTCAAAGTATGTCAAAATTGATCTCAAGAAAATATGTCTTTGTCCTGTGTTTCTAGAGTGTTTTTAACCCGAACTAATCATGAGACCATCCTTTGATATCATGTGACCATACTGCCACCCAGTGGTCAATTGGTGATAACACATGTCTGATCTGCCTAACCACATAATGTTAAATTCTGCATATTAAATGTATGTAACTGAAATTCCATTTCTGTATCCATTCAAGTGTGTAATGTTTATTATGCTCATAGTGAAGAAAAGTATGTGGGTTATTTGTTTAAAATGTTAGATTAGTTAAGTTACCAAACAAGAACACACCGAAACCAGGAAACAAAGGAATCCGAAATCTTGGTAAAAACAAAGCTATAACATCAAGCCACACCTTGCAACTTGACACCTATCCTGAACAGATAAAACAGGGAGATTTCCGTTGTTCGTCCTCTTGTCTTTTCCGTTTGTGTTAGGTGTGTCTTGTTAAGTGTTAGGGAGCTTCATACAAGCTCCCGTTATTTTTATTTTAGAACAGCAGTTTTTGTCTATACTTTTTCTCCTCAAAACTCCTTTGAGCATCTTATAATTATTCTTTTTAAGCAAGCCTTATTTTGTTTTGGTGTAAATCTGTTGACCTCATGAGATATCATCTTAAATTATTATCGCTTAGGACAAACGAGTTTAGTTTGATTATATCAACGAGTAGCCTCATTTATAAAATCATTCAGAGCAATAACCCACTCCAAACACCACCGGATCCAACTCCCGCCTTGAAGCAAGACACGAAGGACCCGGAGACTGAGATCTGCTTGCCATTCCATCTCGCCACTACAGAGGGTGAAACTCAGAGACACTTTGCCAACTCACTGGGTGAGCTTTCAGAAGAACCGCTGAGAATCAACGCTCCCGCGACTCAGAGGGCTGCAGAAACAGCTGTTTGAACCCCTGCAAAGTCATCTGGACCATTCACAGTAGGAACAATCAACTTCAATATGATCCAGGGTTGGTGTCGGGTATATAAAAGCTCTGAGAAATAATAATTTAGATTGACCGGGTAGAGTAGGGATAGGAGAAAGAGGAGACCTCAACTTTTCTTCACTATCTGATATGATATTGCCTGTTTATTTGAAATCAATTCATTCCTATTTGTATTCTTGTTTAATTATTAATCTTGTCATCCATTCATTTAATTCCCTTTTAAATAAATTAACCATTGATTGCCAAGTCGTTGTCTGTCATATTATTTCAAATGGTGAACTATAAGGTCACTGAAATCAGGACTTACGACTTATTGAGACTGGATAATTTGTTACCAAATTATTGATCGTATTTTTATTATTTTCTCCTATTTAGGAGTGGTGCCTTGCAATTTTTAACGTGAGCAATATTTTAATTTTAACGTAGTTATTAACAACGCTACACGTCCTTTAGTGTAGCAGTAGTACAGTGTGTTTTAGTCCCTGGTGGAACACTTAATATGTTGTCAGTATTTTGGCAGTTCTTTGCTGAAATTTGCTCTGTTGAAGTCCCCGAGAACAATGAGCAGCGAATCCGGGTGTTTGTCCTCCACATTAGTGATCTACTCAGCCAGGTGTTGTAGAGCCTCACTAACACGGTCCTGAGGTGGAATGTAAAGACATCTGTAGACCAACCTTCGTTAATGTAAAAGCAGATTCCGCCTCCCCTCGCTTTTCCCTATAGCGCCATCACGCTCGGAGGAGATGGAAGCCCGGCAGATTTAATGTGCTGTCTGGGATGTGCTCACCAAGCCAGGTTTAAGGCCCTGTCTACATTACCTCGTTTTCATTTTAAAACGGGGTTTTAAAACAAAAATGATCTCACATGCGTTTCAGCATCGTTTTCGAAATGATTTGCGTCCAGATTACTACCCCTGAAAACGAATATCACATGACTATTCACGTACACTGAGAATGTGGGTGCCGGTGTAAACAGGAAATACCTACAAAAAAAGGTTGTGCTTGATACTTAAGAACTTCCTCTAAAATCTTCCTCCATAAACTCAAACAGACACATTTCGTGGAAGGTTTTAAAAGTTTTATTTTTCAAGCTTAGTTACAACGCTGCAGGTCTAACTCTATCTCTCCCACACAGACAGCACATTTACTTTTGAGTTATTAAACAAAGTTTACTATATTATGGGTCCATACATTTGGTCAACACAAGTCTCTCACTCTTTTCCTCGGTTTCGTTCATGGTTAATTGTGAAGTTCCCAATAGTTGTGGAGAACAAAAAGATTTCACTGGGCCGCGGATCTGCTAAAGTCCGTTTATGCTCTCCTGAAGAGCAGCAGTTCATCCATCTTGTTGGCCGGAAAGCAGACATTCGCTAGATGGATTGACGGGAGGGCAGTTCGCTAACTCAGTTTAACGACCGCTCCTGCGCTCCCTTCCCCCATCGACGTCTCTCTGGCAAATCTCGTAGAGATCCGCTGCTCCACCAACTAAAAGCTCTGTAAAACTGTCTGGATCAATGAAAACCAGTTTGACCAGTGTATTGTCGGATGTTTAAAAGTTCCTCTCTGCTAAATGTGGTCAGAGAGGGAGAGCTGGAGACAAAAAACATTACTAAAACAGAAAAAAGACAGCACAGTACCGAGGCTGCCATTCACGGGGCCGTCTTGATGTTATATATCAAGACGTTCAAAATGAATACACTACAATGAAATAGAAAATACACGATTGTTGAACAAAATCACCCTTTCCTTTAAATGTTGTCAAAGCCAACCAGGAGCCGGTTTTAGATGGTCTGCCACATTCTCAAGTATTAGAAAAAAATATTCAATTTTGAACCAGTTTTGGATGTCATTTCACCAATGAATATAGTGTTTTAAAAAAAGCCTTTCCAACAGAAATATGCTCACTGGGATATTACTACATTATATAATAATGTATACTGTTTGTATGTTGCTGTATGCCAAATAACAAAGTTTGACCGTCTTCTTCTTTGTACATCACTTTGTTTTACTCACTTCCCCAATCAAACTGTATGTAGCCTTTCTGTAGTGTATTTTAGATGTGAAATGTCCTAAAAACTATATATTAAAATGTTGGGCTTCAGCCCATAAAAACAGTTTCCAACATTAACTTACACAGGTTTGTGTTTACTGTTGGTCCATGCTGCAGTAAGCTACAATCTAACATGCTAACGCTACAAGCTAGCAGCCTAGCCCACATCAGCAGCATAAATTATACTTATGGTTCTCATTTCGGTTTGCATTATTGGAATCCAGTTGTTCAAGTAAATACAAAGTATGTAGTTAGTGTGAAGCCTCACATATATTTGGTCAGTATCTTTACTACGCTCTGCAAGTCCAAAAAACGAGTCTCTGGACCGATGCTACTTTCAAAGTTGCAGAAGCAGTACCTGCGCATGCGTTTTCCAGCAGTAATCACACCCTAATTTTTACATGAATGTACAAACAGGATGTACACTGCTCCCATTACCATGTCCTGGGAACTTCTTGGGAATGATTTAGTTAAGGCAACATTTCACCAACCAGTGTATTATGACTTTGGTGAAATCTTTCTACTTACACCCAATCAAGTCACCAAAATTGGTTCTTTGTGATAGGTTGATGTTGTAACTGGGTATTAACTGGATAAAGAGACGGCGAAAATAGGTCTTAGACGTTCAGACCGAATATCACCTAATTTTCAAATGGAAATTAACGTCGAAATCCTGGTTGGTGCTCATTGTGAAGGCTTTATTTCGACCAAACTAGAGTTCATGATATTAACAGTGGTTAGGCTAACCAAGATGGTTTAAATTAGTTGTTTTTTGTTTCCACTCAGTTGTGTTTCTCATTGGAGTCTGGTTTGAGGAGAGTATAACAGCCGTTTACATCGAATTCTGTGACGGGTTAATTGCAACCAAACCAAAGTTGTTGATTGTTGGAAAACTGGAAAGAGCTTACCAACATAGTTTTTAAGAGTTTTATTTTGTTTGTTGAGTTTGAATGAAGGATTTTTTACAATCGACAAAGTAAAATTATAGTTTTTTTAATGGAAAATAAATAATTGTAAATATCCCTGTTGATTGTGTTTATTTTTTAATTGACCTACAAGTATATTGTTTTGAGGAATCCAAAATCAATATTCCTACTAGAAATTGTAATGTACTGACTTAATCTAAAGAAAGTAAAAAACAAACAAACACCACCAAGGCTTCCACACATAGGCACACTCTAGGCTGTTCCGACGTGTGCTCTCTGACTGCTAAGAAGTAGTCTTGCCTAGCATCTGTAGGAGAAAGGACTTGAGTTTTTGTTATGTGGGCCGTCACCATTCCCTTCCGAATGCCCCTGAATCTGAGTTTATCTCCATGTCTGGTTTCTGCAATAGGAAAAACGTTTTGTATACATACTATGGCTTTAACCCTAATGCGAAATCCAAGTAACATACCAATGCTTGGTATGAATGGAAGAAATGTAAAAGGATTAAATGGAGACGAATACTCCCATTATCCATGCCAAAAAACAATCCAAAACTACAAATACAAAAAACTGTCTTACTTGTTTTTCTTCGGGATGGCAATGGATGCTCGGGGTCTACTCCTACAGATCTGACATTTATAGGACTATTAGGAGGCTTTTCGGCAGATACTCAGAAAGTTCTTGTCAGAGATTCACGGTCAGTGAGTTACAGAGCCATTCTCTAAGAAGAGCTGTAAAAGGTTAGAAAGGTGTTCAAGCCTTTCACCCCAACAGAACCACTTTTTTAGGATGATAAAAAGCTTTTTTGTAATCATAAGCGGAATTTCGATTTGGAAGACCTGAAACACAAGGTCCCTCAAGTCAAGAAGTTCTTGGGAAGAAAAGAAAAAGATGGAGTCATAAAGCCATCTACACCATCTTGACTTTGTGGTTTTTCCGGAGCCTTTCAAAGATGTTTTCATGAGCTATTCAGATTGCAGTCGTCATACCAGTAAGCAGTGCCTGATGTGAAAGATGTTTTTAGCCTATAGAACTGATAATGTCTCACCTGCGAACAACAATGGGTAATCGACATTTGAGCAACCTCGGAATTTTAATAGAAGCAATTGAAGCAAAAAGGGCACGAGCGCTTGATATGGACTAATTTGTCAAAGGTTTTTGTCAAAATGCAAACCTGTTGTAAGATACCAAACAATGTTGCTCCACAAAAGAAAAAACAATAAGAGTGCCAGTGTTTGACGCTTGTTAAGCTACTGCAGAGAGAACATACTTTAAACAGCAACAGTATTTAAAAACATAACAAAACAAAGTCTAAAGAAGGACATGTGTTTATAGTGTTAGGTAAAGTGGAAAACAATTTCTAAATTATATCACAGCATTTGAACAACAACAGTTAAAAAAATGAGTTGTTAAAAGATGAAATGCAGTGGAAAAGAGTTGCTGACCTTGGGGGTCAAATTACATCCGTAGTGACATCCCAGCACTTCAATAACGAGTCAAAAGAGCTTAGAATGAGTAAAATCCCCTTGAAATATTTTCCCTGAAATGATCATTCTAAAAGATGATCGAAACCAGGTGTAAAAGAAGGCATACACGAATGGGTTGAGCATTGAATTTGACCAACCAAGCCACTTAAACATTTCCACCACAGGAACTGGTATAGTATAATTACTCAAAAGGTAAAAGGTAATACAAATAAAGAAAGGAGTCCAACAGATCAGAAAAATTCCCATCACAATGGCCAGAGTTTTGGTGGCCTTTCTCTCCATCTTACTGACAGTGTCTGCAGACTTTGTGCTCTGACAGATTGTGCTCTGGATCCTGCGTGCCTGTCTCTGTGCCACCATCAAAATCTTTAGGTAGATGGTGAACATTACAATAGCCGGGAGGTAAAACGCAAAAATTGATCCTATAAGTGAAGTGCTTGTTTGTGGAAAGCACAAACACCTACTAGGTTGCCCTTGGTTTAGCCCCCGAATCGTGTTTCCAATTCCAATCAGTGCGGAAACAGTCCAGGTCACCAGGATCATGATCACAATAACATGGACATTTATTTTAGTTTTGTACCTCAGAGGCTGACACACCGCATAATATCTGTCAACGGAAATACAACACAAGTTCAAAATAGAAGACACACACAGAAACATATCAAAGGTGCCCCGTACCTTGCAGAGTAAATCTTCGGGATACCAACATGAACAGACAGTCAGGATCATGCTAAAAGGTAAAACTAAAACCCCAACGAGCAGGTCAGCCACAGCCAGAGAGAGGATCAGGTAGTTTGTTGGAGTGTGGAGCTGTTCGAAGTAAATTATGGAGATTATGACAAGAAGGTTTCCACACATTATAAGAAAAGATAAACAGCCAACAAAAATGCATAATACGGATGAAGTTGTGACTGCTGTTATGCCAGATGCATTTGCAGATTCATCACAGAGATCCTCGGACCTGTTGATAAAGAATTTAGGTTCCATGCATAAATTATCGTTAATACTGTGGTAACACTTGCAATAACATGCCTTAATTCAAGAAAGTATAACTATCAGTATTCAGAGCAATTTACTATCAGTATTCAGAGCAAGTGCTCGATATGATTTACAACATGCCCATTTATCCTGGTTTGTGCATCAGTTCTGATAGGGGTACTTGATCTCTGTGCTGCTGAGCAGTTTTTTGAGATAAGATTTATTTCTTCAGGGCTCATTAGCATATCAGGGAGTGGCTATTGGTCAAAATGATGATGATGTTCAAACTCCTTTACACGATTTTAAATTATTTAATAAACAAATCACTACAACTTTTACAAACTATTTTTAAAATAAAATACTCACAAAGCAATGCAATACAATCACATAGTTATCGATTTCATCCAGGGACATGAAGCAGCGTGAAGATCTTTTAAAGATTATTTTAATCCTGGTTTTTCCCCCTGCTATTACTCTTTCACAAAATCACAAATTACAGGGGTTCCAAGTTATATCTTCACTTTTTTGATCAAAACTACACTTTAAATTGAATAAACTTTTTGCAATTGACAGCACACAAAAAAAACAGGAATGTCAAAGAACCCTCTCGGTTACATAGTTCATGTGTACAAGTATTCAGTCATTTTCAGGACTATTTCTACAAGCACTTTGGCTGCAATTAATGCAACAGTTTACTCAGAAATGCTTGTCGGACGGTCTACCTGATTTGGAAACCCTCCCCTCCCCACACCCATACTTTTCAAACGTTGTTTTCGATGGACTGTGATCTACCATATCTGTCACTTTCTGAAACCAACAATGTATTTGGACTCAAGTGGACTGCCACAAGAAATGAGTGAGTTGGCAAACTAATCTGATCATACTGAACAACAACTTCTTGTTAACAAGATTACTGACCACTAAAAAATAGGGCTATCTGTGGGCTCTGAAAATGCCATACAAATGAAGCAGAACAAGTCAAACTACATCTGTCCACTGCAGGTGCACAATCCTCAACCTAGAAGTATAATATTATAACATTAAATAAAAGCATAATGTTAATGTAATATTAAAGTCATGGTCTTGGGTTTTGTTTATTCAGTTTCCTGTTATTTTTTTAATTCCCTGCACATGTGTCATGTTTGGTTTTACTTCCTGGCCTTTGTGTGTTGTCCTGCCTTTTTGAAAGCCCGCCTTGCTCTGATTTGTTTCAGTCTCTCCTTACTTACACTGTTACTTACACTGTTTTTGTTTTCCAGTGTTTCTCGTTAGCCCTGCAGTCACCAGCATTCCTGCTCACCTGTCCCAACTTCTGCCTTGTCTGCATAATGGTCCTTCCTGCTACCTTGAAATCTACGTGGCTTGGCTTTGTGATTCTGCAGCCAGCCTTTCCTGAGCGTACTAACCACTGATTTAACTTTTTTTACTTACACTGTTTTTGTTTTCCAGTGTTTCTCGTTAGCCCTGCTGTCCCCAGTCCTTCTGCTCACCTGTTCCAACTTCCCTATTAGTAAGGCCCTATTTGTACCTTCGCAGTTCCTTTCTTCTTTGTTGGTTCTTCGTTCGTTCTTTATTGTTCGTAAAATGAGTATTTTAACATTATACTGGGTTTGAGAGGCTCATGGAATATGTTCATTGACAGTAGTTTTTAAACTGTCATAGAGAACGAGTGTAATTATACAATATGGTTGTATTAGCTAGGCATGTTGTCCCTAAGAAATAAAAGAGTGATGATAATACAGTACGTGCTTTGAATTTCTATGTGCAGTGTTCTTAACAAACCTGATGGTATGCAGCAGATGATAGGATGCTCATTACAGCAGTAACTTGACTTGAGCTTTCTCTATATTCCCTCATAAACTGAGATGATAAACTGGAAAAGGCACCAAATTAATTTGATATTTTAACTTATTGTGAAACATTTTGCTGCATCAGCCTTAAGGGCAATTCATATTTTTTGCCTCCAAGTGTCCTGGGGATCTGCGTTATGTAAATGTCAGACAAAGAGTAGCAGTGGTGGAATGAGAAATAGAGTGAATTAAGAGAGAGAGCAGCATTTGTTAGAACAAGTAAAAGAATGAGCAAAATGCTCAAAAACTTTATTTTCTGATTATTTCACTGCAGTTACATTCCAAAGCTTAAATAAACACATCCACAACTCAGCACAATGCTGCGGGAAGGTGTCAACAGGCTGGAATTTGAATAAATAAGTCTGAAGTCTTATTTCAAATAAGTTTATGAGAAATTGACCCTAATTCTCACTTGATTGATTACCTATGTAAACATTGTTAACATGAGTTTATGGTCTCAATCTCTAGTTTTAAATCTTCAATACAGCATGATGTTCATTTCGGAAATTTTGGTCCATTTAGAGTCAAATAGATCTCAAAGCGGAGTATGCTTTAGGGCGGGCTTACTGTGATTGTGAGGTTGCTGCTGCTACCAGAGTCATATACGGCGTCTTTCCATCATTCCTCCACATTCCAAATATGGTGGTTTCCATTCACTGGTTGCAAAAAGCCAAGATGCCAACAGCCGTAATCCAAGATTGTGATGCCCAAATCGCAGAACTCGAAGCTTCAAATCGGCAGTCCACAATCCAATAGATGACGTCACAATGAATTTCTTCCGCTTTTTATATAGTGTCTATGGATGTAACACACCGTTCTCATCATTCTTATCTGTCAAACACGGTCAATTTGTATCTGACAGAGCTAAATGGGGCCCTCTGTATCACAGGCCAGGGGGGCGTGTCAAAGAACCAGTATTTGACAACCTGAACAGGCGGCACAACCTGCGTGCTGTTATTGGCTGAGGATTACACCCTCACGCTGGGCCACGAAGGCTCTTTGATCACCCTCGGAATGTCCTGAACACAGCAGATAAAAAATACAGGCGAAGGCAGGGTCTCTGCAGATACCAACACCACCACACACTTCTAGAGGGTCAAAAGTGAACATTTAAAGAGGTGATTTTTGTATCAATCTATTCATTTTTTCCCTGCATATTATACCTTTTAGAACTTCAACCTCTTCTCTCTCTGCTTTTCAACACCAGTTTCTCTTTTTGTTTTTCCATCTCGCTCCACTCCACTATTTCTCAGAATGCTGCTTAAAAGCTTGCTTTCTATAGTAAATTAACTCAGCGTTTCTTTAAAAGATTAAGGAGCATTTCATTTGTAAACAGATTTTTTGTCTTTCAGGTTACAGGATGCGTTTGGGGATAGAAAACATACAGACCAGCACATCATATTTTCCTAAAGCACAGAAGCCAGTCCTGGATATTACTCATGTTATCAAAGTTTAAGGTAGTGATAGCGGCCTGTTCTGCACTCTATTGGATTTGAAATGTATACTTCAGCAACTCCATCTGAGGTTGTTATGCTAGATGGCCTTACATTCACAAACTGATTTGATCTCGAAACATTTACGACTGCATAATATTTTGGTTCCATACTTAAATTTTTACATTTCCTTTCAAAACATATTACCTGTTGCAAACTAATAATCTATCAAGATGTTTCAATGACAGCATTGAGTCTTATGTTATCAGTTGTCCTCAAAATTTCAGTTTGGTAAGTCCAGTAATGATGGGCACAACTTTACATTAAGCCTCATATATTAAAGTTGTTTTTTCCATTAAGATTTTAGTTTTTATGGTGGAACAGCACCTAATAGTGAGGAAGATTGGTCTCAAACATTTTGACCCATGAATACTTTCCTCAACAGTTCTCTGTTTCATAAACGCATTAAACTGTGCAAAAGGGTTTACTTGTACTACTGAAAGTAAATATTTTATCAGAAAATCCAACGTACAGTATATTCAGTTAGTTTTATGCCATGATATTATGCAAACTAAAATCTCTCATTAGAGGTGTGAATGACTGTGTGAACTTCTGGTCCCTGAGCTGCTCTGGTGGGGCACAGAGCATTGCTTTTCCCCAAGGTACACTGTATAAACAAACTATCTAATTGTCACTAGGCAACTATGTAATGATTATATGTGATATGTTTCCAACAAAGTTACAAGCTGGGAAAAAAACAAGAGCAGCTGAGTAACAACAGCAATGATATGACATGGTGACAGCAGAAATAACATTTTTGGCCTGCTAGCCATTTTGTAATAGGTTTCACTGCAAACAGGAAGTCAAAAGCGTCTACCTTCATATTTCAAAGCTGAGTATCAACTGAGCACTCATGCACTCACGCACGACTGTGCTGCTATGCATAGTTGTTGATGGGTGGATCTAAAAGGTTTTTTAGCTTTCTCTTTTGAACTGGACAGAAGTTGTAAACAGCATAGATTCATACACTGACCAAAGATGTCACTGCCTGCCCTGTTTCACCACAAAATATAAGCATCAGATGTCTAAACAACAATATGAGGTCTTGGTTTATCAATTTTTTCCAGGACTACAACAAATCAGTGTGAAGTCCTGCGCCAGTCTTCAGTGCATTTTAGCAGTTCAGTTACAACGAAACTTAAAAGGAAATTTTGACAATTTTCGACCGGCTTTGTATCGTTGCAACTTGGGTGGTTTGTGTGAATTAAAGACATTCGGCATCCCTTTGTGTTGCCGTCATACACAATCCACCGGTTAGACCCCCGGCCCTCGGTTACAACTGGGAACTCCTGGTGCAAACATCATTAATTTGCCTACACCACCCACATTTCAATATGTTGATGATCTGTAATGTTTGCTTTTAAGCGTTAAAGCTAAAAAACTATCCATCAGCACAAAGACGTTGAAAAATTAGACTACAAGTGTGACAAAGGTTTAATTGTCTTCCCATACATTGCTCATGCCGCTGCCTCACCCACACAGATCAATGCTACCTTGCCTTGACAGCCGTTGCACTGATAAGGGATCAAATAAAACACTACAGCTCTGTACACCTGTGTACGGAACACCTTCTTTCTAAGCGCAACTTCAAATTAGGTTTCAACCCAAATATTGTACAGACACCTTGACTCACACTATCATGCCTCTTCTGCCACCTTTGCTCCATGAGCTTTGTGCTGTGCATGGAAGTACTAAAGGGAGGGGGAAAGACCACCTTAAGGTCAGAAAATACTAGCAGGTTGCTTGCACTAGTCTTTGTGCTATCATGAAAAACATGTATATTTGCCTTTAAAGCGCTTGTATGTATGATTTGAACATTTCTAACATCAGTGATCATTTTCATGTCAAAATGTTAAGACTTTTGGCTTTAAAGCTGCACCAATCACCATTTCCACTGATTTCCACTGATTTATAACTTTTATTTACTTTAATGTTTACCTTGTTCAACCTCCAGGTGACCCTAACAATTAGTTGATAATATGTGAAATACTAATCTGGAAAATGAATGCCTGTATGTGAAAATGATATTTCAATCATGAAACCTAATAGGAAGCATTGCACATTATGCTTGTATGGTAATAGAAATACATGCTATTTGGTTGTACACTTGCCCATTGGAGCTATTCTTATTCAAAGTCAATATCATAGTCTCTAGTGTTTTTGTACTAATGCTCCACCAAAAGGAAAATTCAATGTGAATATAACAAATGCCATGAGTTTGTATCATCTCTATTTTTCAAGTGATATGAATATACATTGTCTAATACAAAGAATATGATGTTAAGAATAAACATTTTTGCTTTTGCAACTAGGTCTATAAAATAGAAACAAATGTATGAAATATATCAAAAACATGATATGAAAATGTATCAATACGATTATGAACTGTAAAACAGTACTGTCCTGCATACACATAGTTGTTTATCCTAACGTGCAGATAATTGCTGCTTGTTTTCAATGAGTTTGTTTTTTATATCATCTTTCATGTTAATATAACCTTCATATTTACAGTAAAAACCTCTCAATTTGACATAACCGAGTGTACTGTTTAGGTGACCTTATATATTACCAAACAGTGGCAGTTCAGTTACACCATGTATACTTTAATAAAAAAGACAGAGTAGACCCAAGACGTTGATCTTTATTGTTTACCTTAATGACATGAGCATTCAGTGCAAATCATTAGAGGATGTTACACTGCATTATATCTGTCAATGAAAATACAGCACAAGTTCAGAATGGAAGAAGTGCTTATCACTATATCAAAATGCCACAAGCAGGTCAGCCTCATAGAGAATAAGGTACTTTGTAGGAGAGTGGAGCTGTTTGAAGTAAATAATAATGATTATCACAGGAAGGTTTCTGCATATCGTGACAACAGGTAATGAGCCAAGGAAAATGTATAACACAAATAAAATGTAAGAGGGGACTGCACGTTGTTCTGACGGCCCATTAGTATGAAACCACATTAGTCCAGTCTGTTGCATTGGACCAAAATCCCATTTGTCCCAGGGCTCGTTATCTCGAAAATAATCGTCCATTACTCGGAAATTAAAACTCTCCGTAAAACAAAAAGAAGGAGATGGCTAATTATTAGGCAGGATAACAACTGGCAAAGGCATACCATTTGGCCTCTTATTACTCGTTGCATTCGTTGGTTTTAATGGTTAGATTTAGGGTAAAAAGGCTTGCGGACGAGTTCTGAACAGTTATGGGCCGTCGGAACAATGGACTGGCACCTGTATGGAAGCGTTTTTCTGTTGGCCTGTACAAAGTCAAGCATGTTGGTTTTAGCAAAACTATTCTACAGATATAATGACATTTTTTACATGATTCCCTGTCAGACCATATGTTAGTGGTTACTTTGAGGCAGGGACTTCCTATCATAACATATGTTTAGTTAAAATATGATATATGAAAAGACATAGAGCCATGGAATTAAATGATCTGCCTAAGTCATTTAGGCTGGTGAAATACATTGCTTTTGTTAACTGCTTTCTTTTACAGGAAATAACTTTTTTAGATTCCAATACGATATGTTATCTGCATATGCTATGGAGTTATTATTTAATTATTTTACTCCTCTAGAATTGAATTATTATTTTTAAGTATAAAATACCTTTGTATATATCGAACTGTTTTCTTCAATGAAGGTTGTATTATAGTGGTAAAATATATATTTTTCAACCTTTACCATTAGGAAAAAGGTATTTAAACATTCAAAATGACAGGTCAAAACTCAAAGTTTTGAGTTTGCAAAATCACCTTGAAATATTTTTCCAGAAATGATCATTCTGAAAGCTGATCTGAACCAGCTGTAAAAGAAAGCATAAATAAATGGATTGAGCATTGAATTTGACAGCGTAAGCCAGTTCAGGGTTTCAATCACAGCAATAGGTGTAACATCGAACGTTAAAGGCTGAAAGACGATACAAAGAAAGTACGGAGTCCAACATAAGAGAAAAACTCCCAAAACAATAGCCAGAGTTTTGGTGGCTTTTCTCTCCATCTTACTCACAGTTGCTCCAGACTTTGTGCTCTGACAGGTAGTGTTCTGAATGCTGATCGCATGTCTCTGTCTCTTTGCAACAAGGAAAATTTTCAGGTAGAAACTAAGCATTATAATGACTGGGATATAAAAGGAAAAAATACACGCAAGGGTGGTTGATATGAGACCATCAATTAAGCAACTTTCTTCACATTTTCCTTGATTAAAACCTGCAATTATGATGCCGATGCCAATCAGAGCAGCAACTCCCCAGCTCACTAGGATCATGATCCCAATGACATGATCATTTACTTTACTTTTATAAGTGAGAGGCTGACATACTGCGTAGTATCTGTCGATAGAAATACAGCATAAGTGCAAAATAGAAGCTGTGCTCAGTGTAACATCAAAGCTTCCTCGTACTTTACAAAACAAACCCTCATGATACCAACATGAAGTTACAGTGAATGCCATGCTGAAAGGGAAGACTAAAACTCCTACAAGCAGGTCGGCCACAGCCAGAGAGAGAATGAGGTAGTTAGTAGGGATGTGGAGCTGTTTGAAATAAGAGACGGATATTATTACAAGAAGGTTTCCACATATTGTGACAACAGACAATGCGCCGAGGAAAACATATAATAAAACACATATTATGGAAGGGTTGCTTGTGAATAAGTTAGTTGTTGTATCTGATTCATAGCAGAGATGTATGTCATCAACAGTGTAAGTCCTGTTGTCAGTCACTTCTTGTTCCATGCTTCTGCACAGATTCCTGAAATATTGAAATATTAACCAATTACCCTTAGGACAATTGTTAAGTACTTGAATATTTACTTTATCTATGTGTAACCAGAACATCAATTTTCTTAAGAAACAAAGTCATGAAGTCAAAATAAAAAAATATTTGATGTTTATTAAGTTTCATACCATACCACTCAAGTTAGATGACGCATCAGTGTGAGGTGTGTGTCCTAATTCTCTCTGCTTCTGTGCAGAACCTTTGGACTTAATCAATCCCCATCTAATTACCATAATTATACAAAAGTCTCCAGTCCAATCAGATAGGACACACTAGATTCATCATGTGATATGAGGTATAATACACTGTGTGTGACCTTGAGTCTGTTCTGTAACATTTTAAAGAACATTTTTGAATGAACAATTTATTGTTTACTGAAAGGCTAATGTAAGATATACTGCACTTATAGAAATGAAATGAACCTAAATACTGCAAACATGCACAATAAAATGAAGACTCTAAGACTCTAATCAATGTATCCAATTCATCATGAAAATAATTAGACACAATTATATGAGCAAAATGAAACAAACGGTTCCTCCAACAGTCCAAAGACGTGCAGTTTAGGTTAATTGAAGACTCTAGAGTCATGTGGATGTGAGTGTGAATGGTTGTCTGTCTCTATATGTCTGCCCTGTGATAGTCTGGCAACCTGTCCAGGGCGAACCCTGCCTTCACCCAATGACAGCTAAGATCGGCTCCAGCCCCCCCGCGACCCTTAACAGGATAAGCGGTTACGGAAAATGAATGAATGAATGAATATCAAACTTAATTCATTGTGAGGGACTGTGCAGCAGTTGCAGCACAAAGTAGGAAAACTATTCCATTCCATTCCATTTCCTTCCGCTTATCCGGGGCCGGGTCGCGGGGGCAGCAAGCTAAGGAGGGTCCTCCAGACGTCCTTCTCCCCAGCAACACTTTCCAGCTACTCCTGGGGAACCCCGAGGCGTTCCCAGGCCAGACGAGATATATAATCTCTCCAGCGTGTTCTGGGTCTACCCCGGGGCCTCTTACCAGTTGGACGTGCCTGGAAAACCTCTAAAGGGAGGCGTCCAGGAGGCATCCTGATCAGATGCCCGAGCCACCTCAGCTGGCCCCTTTCGACGCGAAGGAGCAGCGGCTCTACTCCGAGCTCCCTCCGGATGTCTGAGCTCCTCACCCTATCTTTAAGGCTGAGCCCAGCCACCCTACGAAGGAAGCTCATTTCGGCCGCTTGTATTCGCGATCTCATTCTTTCGGTCACTACCCAAAGCTCATGACCATAGGTGAGGGTTGGAACGTAGATGGACTGGTAAATCGAGAGCTTTGCCTTTCGGCTCAGCTCCTTCTTCACCAAAACGGTCCGGTACAACGCCCGCATCACTGCTGACGCTGCACCGAACCGCCTGTCCATCTCCCGCTCCATTTTACCCTCACTCGTGAATAAGATCCCGAGATACTTGAACTCCCTCGCTTGGGGCAGTGACTCACTCCCAACCCAGAGGGTGCAATCCACCGTTTTCCGGAAGAGAACCATGGCCTCAGACTTGGAGGTACTGACTCTCATCCCGACCGCTTCACACTCGGCTGTGAACCGCCCCAGTGCGTGCTGAAGGTCACGTTCTGAAGAAGCCAACAGAACCACATCATCTGCAAAAAGCAGGGATGCGATTCTGAGGTCCCCAAACCGGAAACTCTCCTCCCCTGGCTGCGCCTTGAAATCCTGTCCATGAAAATCACAAACAGGATTGGTGACAATGGGCAGCCCTGGCGGAGGCCAACACGCACTGGGAACAAGCTCGACTTTGTGCCGAGTATCCGGACACAGCTCTCACTTTGGTCATACAAGGACCGAATGGCTCGTAGTAACGAACCAGGTACCCCATATTCCTGCAGTACCCCCCACAGGACTCCCCGAGGGACACGGTCGAAGGCCTTCTCCAAGTCCACAAAACACATGTAGACTGGATGAGCAAACTCCCATGCACCCTCCAACAGACCTGCAAGGGTAAAGAGTTGGTCCGCTGTTCCACGTCCAGGACGGAATCCGCATTGCTCCTCCTGAATCTGAGGTTCGACAATCGGACGGAGCCTCCTTTCCAGCACCCTGGAGTAAACTTTCCCGGGGAGGCTGAGCAGTGTGATACCCCTATAATTGGAGCACACTCTCCGGTCCCCCTTTTGAAAATGGGAACCACCACCCCGGTCTGCCACTCCACAGGCACTGTACCCGACTTCCACGCGACAGTGAAGAGACGTGTCAACCAAGACAGCCCAACAATGTCCAGAGCCTTTAGCATCTCCGGTCGAATCTCATCCACTCCTGGCGCTTTGCCGCTGAAGAGCTTTTTAACTACCTCAACGACCTCCGCCAGGCATATGGACGAGACTTCCCCTGAGTCTTCAGACTCTGCCTCTTCCACAGAGGATGTGTTGGTCGGGTTCAGGAGTTCCTCAAAGTGTTCTTTCCACCGCTCGACAATATCCCCAGTCCGGGTCTGCAGTTCTCCCCCTGCTGAGCACAGCCTGAGAAAAGCCCTGTTTCCCCTTTCTGAGTCGTCTCACGGTTTGCCAGAACTTCCTTGAGGCCATTCGAAAGTCCTTCTCCATGGCCTCGGCAAACTCCTCCCACACCCGGGTTTTGCCTCAGCAACCGCCGCAGCTGCAGCCCTTCTGGCCAACCGGTACCTGCCTGCTGATTCAGGAGACCCCTCGGCCAACCAAGCCCGAAAGGCCTCCTTCTTCAGCTTGACGGCCTCCTTCACCGCTGGTGTCCACCAGCGGGTTCTTGGATTGCCGCCACGACAGGCACCGATCGCCTTCCGACCACAACTCCTAGCAGCAGCTTCCACAATGGAGGATTTGAACATGGCCCACTCGGATTCCATGTCCCCAGCCTCCCCGGGATGCACGAGAAATTGTTCCGGAGGTGGGAGTTGAAGACCTTGCGGACAGGATCCTCAGCCAGACGTTCCCAGTTCACCCTCACTACACGTTTGGGTTTACCGGGTCTGTCCGGCAGCCTCCCCCGCCACCTGATCCAACTCACCACCAGGTGGTGATCAGTTGACAGCTCTGCTCCTCTCTTCACCCGAGTGTCCAAGACATACGGCCGCAGGTCTGATGACACAACTACAAAGTCGATCATAGACCTTTGGCCTAGGGTGTTCTGGTACCAAGTACACTTATGAACCTCCCTATGCTCAAACATGGTGTTTGTTATGGACAGTCCATGACTAGCACAGAAGTCCAACAACAAAGCACCACTCGGGTTCAGATCGGGCAGGCCGTTCCTCCCAATCACACCCCTCCAGGTTTCTCCGTCGTTACCCACGTGAGCGTTGAAGTCTCCCAGAAGAACTATGGAGTCCCCAGTCGGCGCCCTTTCCAGAACACCACCCAAGGACTCCAAGAAGGCCGCGTACTCCGAACTGCCGTTTGGTGCATAGGCACAAACAACAGTCAGAGACTTTCCTCCTGCGATTCCCAGTCGCAGAGAGGCGACCCTCTCGTTCTCCGGGGAGAACTCCAGAACAGCGGCGCTCAGCCGGGGGCTTGTGAGTATCCCCACACCCGCCCGGCGCCTCTCACCCTGGGCAACTCCGGAAAAGGAAAAAGTCCAGCCCCTCTCCAGGAGTTTGGTTCCAGAACCGGTGCTATGCGTGGAGGTGAGCCCAACTATATCTAGCTGGTAGCGTTCCACCTCCCGCACCAGCTCCGGTTCCTTCCCCGCCAGAGAGGTGACATTCCACGTACCTAGAGCTAGTCTGTGATGCCGGGGTCAGCACGCCCAGGTTTCCGCCCCAGCCTGCCGCCCAGCTCACATAGCACCCGACCCCAATGCCTATCCCTGCGGGTGGTGGGCCCACAGGGTGGCGGCACGATGTAGCTTTTTCGGGCTGGGCCCGGCCGGGCCCCATGTGCCAAGGCCCGGCCACCAGACGCTCGCCGGCGAGCTCCCCTACCAGGTCTGGCTCCAGGAGGGTGCCCCGGTTTCCCTATTCCGGGCGAGGTGCCACAACCTTGCATCGTCCGATTCATTGAGGTTTGGTGAATCGCTCTTAGTCTGACCCCTCCCCCGAGACCACTTTGCCTTGGGAGACCCTACCAGGGGCTATTGCCCCCGACAACACAGCTCTCAGGATCACTGGGGCACACAAACCCCTCCACCACGATAAGGTGGCGATTCATTGGAGGAGTAGGAAAACTATGTAGAGTGTAAATCTACATAATACCAGATATGCAAATGATTAACGGCATCATAAATATAAGCTGGTTAACGTATGAATCCAAATATACACATTGCAAAAAAATAAAACAGTTAACAGTAAGGACCATAGATTGTACATATAACTGTGTATGTACAATACCAGATATCCAGTCAGGTAAGTATATGTGATTAATTCAACAGAGGACCAGCTCTTTACCTTTTTGGAGGGGTTATGGGAGTTTGCCTATCCAGTCTACATGAGTTTAATGGACTTGGAGAAGGCTTAAACCATGTCCCCCCGGAGTCCTGTAGGGGGCACTGTGAGAATACGGGATAGCGGTGTTGTTGCTACAAGCAATCCGTACCTTGTATAACCAAAGTGAGAGCTGTGTCCGTATAATCTGTACAAAGTCAAACATGTTTCTAGTGGGTGTCCCCAATTTGGGGACCTCAGAATTTGGTTTCTGCTCTTTGCAGATGATGTGGTTCTGTTGGCTCCACCATACCGTGACCTTCAGCATGTGCTAGGAGGGTTTGCAGTCGAGTGTGAAGTGTTTGGATGAGAGTCAGTACCTCCAAGTCTGAGGCTATGGTTCTCTGTGTCCCCTGGGATCTCTGTGAGAAACAAAATGTTTCTCAGGGCATTGTATGTTAAGACATTGTTTTTGCTTGCCTGACTCCAGTTAAGTATGTGAGGTATGTGTTAAGCATCAGATGTCTAAACAACAATATGAGGTCTTGGTTTATCAATTTTTTGCAGGGCTACAACAAATCAGTGTGAAGTCCTGTGCCAGTCTTCAGTGCATTTTAGCAATTCAGTTACAACGAAACTTAAAAGGAAACTTTGACAATTTTCGACCGGCTTTGTATCGTTGCAACTTGGGTGGTTTGTGTGAATTAAAGACATTCGGCATCCCTTTGTGTTGCCGTCATACACAATCCACCGGTTAGACCCCCGGCCCTCGGTTACAACTGGGAACTCCTGGTGCAAACATCATTAATTTGCCTACACCACCCACATTTCAATATGTTGATGATCTGTAATGTTTGCTTTTAAGCGTTAAAGCA
Source organism: Anoplopoma fimbria (assembly GCF_027596085.1). Taxonomy (NCBI): domain Eukaryota; kingdom Metazoa; phylum Chordata; class Actinopteri; order Perciformes; family Anoplopomatidae; genus Anoplopoma; species Anoplopoma fimbria. The sequence goes on along the minus strand of NC_072466.1, from coordinate 21,775,607 downwards.
AAACACCTATCCATCAGCTAACGCAAAGACGTTGAACCTACAAGTGAGACAAAGGTTTAATTGTCTTCCCATACATTGCTCATGCCGCTGCCTCACCCACACAGATCAATGCTACCTTGCCTTGACAGCCGTTGCACTGATAAGGGATCAAATAAAACACTACAGCTCTGTACACCTGTGTACGGAACAGCTTCTTTCTAAGCGCAACTTCAAATAAGGTTTCAACCCAAATATTGTACAGACACCTTGACTCACACTATCATGCCTCTTCTGCCACCTTTGCTCCATGAGCTTTGTGCTGTGCATGGAAGTACTAAAGGGAGGGGGAAAGACCACCTTAAGGTCAGAAAATACTAGCAGGTTGCTTGCACTAGTCTTTGTGCTATCATGAAAAACATGTATATTTGCCTTTAAAGCGCTTGTATGTATGATTTGAAAATTTCTAACATCAGTGATCATTTTCATGTCAAAATGTCGACATGAGTAAGTCAACTCTCAACCCCAACCGGGAGCCAGGAGGAAGGAAGGGAGGTTAACATTTACCCAGTATGGGCAGCGTTCTTCAACTAGGACATTTCAATTGAAACAATAACAGCATACTGACTGATTTATAACTTTTATTTACTTTAATGTTTACCTTGTTCAACCTCCAGGTGACCCTAACAATTAGTTGATAATATGTGAAATACTAATCTGGAAAATTAATGCCTGTATGTGAAAATTATATTTCAATCATGAAACCTAATAGGAAGCATTGCACATTATGCTTGTATGGTAATAGAAATACATGCTATTTGGTTGTACACTTGCCCATTGGAGCTATTCTTATTCAAAGTCAATATCATAGTCTCTTGTCTTTTTGTACTAATGCTCCACCAAAAGGAAAATTCAATGTGAATATAACAAATGCCATGAGTTTGTATAATCTCTATTTTTCAAGTGATATGAATATACATTGTCTAATACAAAGAATATGATGTTAAGAATAAAAAAAATTTGCTTTTGCAACTAGGTCTATAAAATAGAAACAAATGTATGAAATATATCAAAAACATGATATGAAAATGTATCAATACGATTATGAACTGTAAAACAGTACTGTCCTGCATACACATAGTTGTTTATCCTAACGTGCAGATAATTGCTGCTTGTTTTCAATGAGTTTGTTTTTTATATCATCTTTCATGTTAATATAACCTTCATATTTACAGTAAAAACCTCTCAATTTGACATAACCGAGTGTACTGTTTAGGTGACCTTATATATTACCAAACAGTGGCAGTTCAGTTACACCATGTATACTTTAATAAAAAAGACAGAGTAGACCCAAGACGTTGATCTTTATTGTTTACCTTAATGACATGAGCATTCAGTGCAAATCATTAGAGGATGTTACACTGCATTATATCTGTCAATGAAAATACAGCACAAGTTCAGAATGGAAGAAGTGCTTATCACTATATCAAAATACCACAAGCAGGTCAGCCTCATAGAGAATAAGGTACTTTGTAGGAGAGTGGAGCTGTTTGAAGTAAATGATAATGATTATCACAGGAAGGTTTCTGCATATCGTGACAACAGGTAATGAGCCAAGGAAAATGTATAACACAAATAAAATGTAAGAGGGGACTGCACGTTGTTCTGACGGCCCATTAGTATGAAACCACATTAGTCCAGTCTGTTGCATTGGACCAAAATCCCATTTGTCCCAGGGCTCGTTATCTCGAAAATAATCGTCCATTACTCGGAAATTAAAACTCTCCGTAAAACAAAAAGAAGGAGATGGCTAATTATTAGGCAGGATAACAACTGGCAAAGGCATACCATTTGGCCTCTTATTACTCGTTGCATTCGTTGGTTTTAATGGTTAGATTTAGGGTAAAAAGGCTTGCGGACGAGTTCTGAACAGTTATGGGCCGTCGGAACAATGGACTGGCACCTGTATGGAAGCGTTTTTCTGTTGGCCTGTACAAAGTCAAGCATGTTGGTTTTAGCAAAACTATTCTACAGATATAATGACATTTTTTACATGATTCCCTGTCAGACCATATGTTAGTGGTTACTTTGAGGCAGGGACTTCCTATTATAACATATGTTTAGTTAAAATATGATATATGAAAAGACATAGAGCCATGGAATTAAATGATCTGCCTAAGTCATTTAGGCTGGTGAAATACATTGCTTTTGTTAACTGCTTTATAAAACTTTCTTTTACAGAAAATAACTTTTTTAGATTCCAATACGATATGTTATCTGCATATGCTATGGAGTTATTATTTAATTATTTTACTCCTCTTAGAGTATTTAGAATTGAATTATTATTTTTAAGTATAAAATACCTTTGTATATATCGAACTGTTTTCTTCAATGAAGGTTGTATTATAGTGGTAAAATATATATTTTTCAACCTTTACCATTAGGAAAAAGGTATTTAAACATTCAAAATGACAGGTCAAAACTCAAAGTTTTGAGTTTGCAAAATCACCTTGAAATATTTTTCCAGAAACTATCATTCTGAAAGCTGATCTGAACCAGCTGTAAAAGAAAGCATAAATAAATGGATTGAGCATTGAATTTGACAGCGTAAGCCAGTTCAGGGTTTCAATCACAGCAATAGGTGTAACATCGAACGTTAAAGGCTGAAAGACGATACAAAGAAAGTACGGAGCCCAACATAAGATAAAAACTCCCAAAACAATAGCCAGAGTTTTGGTGGCTTTTCTCTCCATCTTACTCACAGTTGCTCCAGACTTTGTGCTCTGACAGGTAGTGTTCTGAATGCTGATCGCATGTCTCTGTCTCTTTGCAACAAGGAAAATTTTCCGGTAGAAACAAAGCATTATAATGACTGGGATATAAAAGGAAAAAATACACGCAAGGGTGGTTGATATGAGACCATCAATTAAGCAACTTTCTTCACATTTTCCTTGATTAAAACCTGAAATCATGATACCGATGCCCATCAGAGCAGCAACTCCCCAGCTCACTAGGATCATGATCCCAATGACACGCTCATTTACTTTACTTTTATAAGTGAGAGGCTGACATATTGCATAGTATCTGTCAATAGAAATACAGCATAAGTGCAAAATAGAAGCTATGCTCAGTGTAACATCAAAGCTTCCTCGTACTTTACAAAACAAACCCTCATGATACCAACATGAAGTTACAGTGAATGCCATGCTGAAAGGGAAGACTAAAACTCCTACAAGCAGGTCGGCCACAGCCAGAGAGAGAATGAGGTAGTTAGTAGGGATGTGGAGCTGTTTGAAATAACAGACGGATATTATTACGAGAAGGTTTCCACATATTGTGACAACAGACAATGCGCAGAGGAAAACATATAATAAAACACATATTATGGAAGGGTTGCTTGTGAATAAGTTAGTTGTTGTATCTGATTCGTAGCAGAGATGTATGTCATTAACAGTGTAATTCCTGTTGTCAGTCGCTTCTTGTTCCATGCTTCTGCACAGATTCCTGAAATATTGAAATATTAACCAATTACCCTTAGGACAATTTCTAAGTACTTGAATATTTACTTTATCTATGTGTAACCAGAACATCAATTTTCTTAAGAAACAAAGTCATGAAGTCAAAATAAAAAAAATATTTGATGTTTATTAAGTTTCATACCATACCACTCAAGTTAGATGACGCATCAGTGTGAGGTGTGTGTCCTAATTCTCTCTGCTTCTGTGCAGAACCTTTGGACTTAATCAATCCCCATCTAATTACCATAATTATACAAAAGTCTCCAGTCCAATCAGATAGGACACACTAGATTCATCATGTGATATGAGGTATAATACACTGTGTGTGTCCATGAGTCTGTTCTGTACCATTTTAAAGAACATTTTTGAATGAACAATTTATTGTTTACTGAAAGGCTAATGTAAGATATACTGCACTTATAGAAATGAAATGAACCTAAATACTGCAAACTTGCACAATAAAATGAAGACGCTAAAATATCATCCATCCATCCATCCATCCATCTTCCGTAACCGCTTATCCAGTTAAGGGTCGCGGGGGTGCTGGAGCCGATCCCAGCTGTCAATGGGCGAAGGCAGGGTTCACCCTGGACAGGTCGCCAGCCTATCACAGGGCAGACATATAGAGACAGACAACCACTCACGCTCACATTCACACCTACGGGCAATTTCAGAGTCATCAATTAACCTAAGCTGCATGTCTTTGGACTGTGGGAGGAAGCCGGAGAACCCGGAGAGAACCCACGCTGACACAGGGAGAACATGCAAACTCCACACAGAAGGTTGTCTGGCCCGGGAATTGAACCCGGGCCCCTCTTGCTGTGAGGCGACAGTGCTAACCACCGTGCAGCCCTCTAAAATATCATGAATCAATGTATCCAATTCATCATGAAAATAATTAGACACAATTATATGAGCAAAATGAAACAAACGGTTAACTCCTCAATATGCCAAAAGAGATAAAAAAAACACTCAAGAATCCAAGGCACAATGGGACATTTTAAATACTCAAAAGACATAAACCCATTTTTTGACGTCTTCATTCAGATAATGTATCAATTATTAGGAAAGATAATATCGAACTTGGGTTCAATTCCCAGGCCAGACGGCCTTCTGTGTGGAGTTTGCATGTTCTCCCCGTGTCAGCGTTGGTTCTCTCCGGGTTCTCCGGCTTCCTCCAACAGTCCAAAGACGTGCAGTTTAGGTTAATTGATGACTCTAGAGTCATGTGGATGTGAGTGTGAATGGTTGTCTGTCTCTATGTGTCAATTCAATTCAATTCAGTTTATTTTGTATAGCCCAGAATCACAAATTACAAATTTGCCTCAGAGGGCTTTACAATCTGTGCACATGAGACATCCTGTGTCCTTCCCTCACATCGGCACAGGAAAAACTCCCCTAAAAAAACCCTTTAACAGGGAGAAAAAAGGAAGAAACCTATGGGAGAACGACAGAGGAGGGATCCTTCTCCCAGGATGGACAGAATGCAATAGATGTCATGTGTACAGAATGAACAGCATAACAGAGATACAACACATTCAATGTATATGACATAAATGATTCATATAATAAGACTACTTATAATAACAGCAGCAATTATTACAGTAGAATTATAGCCATGAAAATAGGGATAGTAATGTGACTAATAATAATAATGGAAGTAGCAGTGGGTGTCAGTCGGCTCACAGCAGGAGGCACGACTACGGTCCAGGTACCACAACGATTCATGGAAACCTGCAGAACGAGAAAGCAAAAGGGCTTCAGGATGGAAGTAAAGCTAAAATGCTTAATGGTACAGGTAATAGTAATAGTAATGTGACTAGTAATAATAATGGTGGTAGCAGTCGGTGTCAGCAGGGCCGTAGCAGGATGCACGACCACGGTCCAGGTACAGCCACGATTTATAGAAGCCTGCGAAGCGAGAAAGCACAAAGACTCCAGGGTACAAGCAAGTCAATAAGCGTAATAGTACAGGCAATAATAATAGTAATGTGACTAATAATGATAGTGGTAGTAGTAGTGGGTGTCAGCAGGGCCTCAGTAGGTGGCACGATGACAGTCCAAATATAACCCCGATTCCTGGGAACCTGCGAGGCGAGAAAGCACAAGAACTCCGGGGAAGAAGCAAAATCAGTAATGTGCATAAATAGGAGATTAATACATAAAGAAGGAGGGAGAGAAGAGGAGAGAGGAGCTCAGCGTATCCTAGGTAGTCCCCGGCTGTCTAGGCATATAGCAGCATATCTAGGGGCTGGACCAAGGCGAACCTGAACCAGTCCTAACTATAAGCGCTATCAAAAAGGAAGGTCTTAAGCCTGCTCTTGAAAGTGGTGAGTGTGTCTGCCCCCGGACTGAAACTGGAACCTGGTTCCACAGAAGAGGAGCCTGATAACTGAAGGCTCTGGCTCCCATCCTACTTTTATATACTCTAGGAACCACAAGTAACCCTGCATTGATTGAGCGCAGCTCTCTAGTTGGGTAATATGGAACTATAAGTTCCTTAAGATAAGACGGTGCCTGACCAGTTAGAGCTTTGTAGGTAAGTAAAAGAATTTTAAATTCTATTCTTGATTTAACAGGGAGCCAGTGCAGAGAAGCTAATACTGGAGTAATATGATCTCTTTTCTTAGCTTTTGTTAGAACACGTGCTGCAGCATTCTGGATCAACTGTAAAGATCTAAGAGACCTATTAGAGCAGCCTGATAATAAGGAGTTACAGTAATCTAGTCTAGAGGTAACAAATGCATGAACTAGTTTTTCTGCATCACTTTGAGACAGGATTTGCCTGATTTTCGCAATGTTACGTCAATGAAAAAAGGCTGTCCTTGAGATCTGTTTTATATAAGAGTTAAAAGACAGATCCTGGTCAAAGATAACTCCAAGGTTCTTAACGGTAGTGCTGGATGCTAGAGCAATGCCATCTAGAGAAACTATATCGTTAGATAATTGAATTCGAAGGTGATCTGGGCCTAGTAGGATAACTTCTGTTTTTTCAGAGTTTAACATTAAAAAGTTACAGGTCATCCAGGTTTTTATGTCCGTAAGACATGCTTGAAGTCTAGAGAACTGGTTAGTTTCGTCTGGCTTAATTGATAGATACAACTGGGTATCATCTGCATAACAATGAAAGTTTACTGAGTGTTTTCTGATAATATTCCCCAAGGGAAGCATATATAAGGTAAATAAAATAGGTCCAAGAACAGACCCCTGTGGAACTCCGTGACTAACCCTGGTTTTCATCGAGCTTTCATTGTTTACATATACAAACTGAGATCGGTCTGATAAATACGACTTAAACCAGCTAAGTGCGGTTCCTTTAATGCCTATAAGATGCTCCAATCTCTGTAATAGGATTTGGTGATCAATGGTATCAAATGCAGCACTAAGGTCTAGCAATACAAGTACAGAGACAAGTCCTTTGTCTGAAGCTATTAGAAGGTCATTGGTAATTTTCACCAGTGCCGTCTCTGTGCTATGATTCACTCTAAATCCTGACTGAAAATCCTCAAATAAACTATTGTTATGCATAAAGTCACAGAGCTGATTTGCTACTGCTTTCTCAAGGATCTTAGAGAGGAACGGAAGGTTAGATATAGGTCTATAGTTAGCCAACACCTCTGGATCTAGAGTAGGTTTCTTAAGAAGAGGTTTAATTACAGCTAGTTTGAAGGCCTGTGGTACATGGCCCGTCAGTAAAGACAGATTGATAATTTCTAATAAGGAGTTGCTAATTAAAGGTAAAACTTCCTTAAGCAGCCTAGTCGGAATTGGGTCTAAGAGACAGGTGGAAGGTTTAGACTTAGAAATAGTTAAAGTCAATTGTTGAAGGTCGATGGGAGAAAAGCCATCTAAATATATTTCAGGTTCTACAGCTGTGGATCGATCGGTACTGGTTGAGGGCAGTAGATTATACATTTTTTCTCTAATAGTTAGAATCTTATCATTAAAGAAGTTCATGAAGTCACTACTACTGAGGTTTATAGGAATACACGGCTCAACAGAGCTGTGACTCTCTGTCAGCCTGGCTACAGTGCTGAAGAGAACCCTGGGGTTGTTCTTATTTTTCTCTATTAATGCCGAGTAATAGGCTGCTCTAGCATTACGGAGTGCCTTCTTATATATTTTAAGACTGTCTCGCCAGACTAACCGCGCTTCATCCACATTGGTGGAACGCCATATCCTTTCAAGTTTTCGCGATATTTGCTTTAAATCGCGGGTTTGAGGATTATACCATGGAGCAAACCTCCTTTCTTTTATTAGCTTCTTTTTTAGAGGAGCTATAGAGTCCAGTGTCATTCGCAGTGAGCATGCAGCACTATCAACAAGATGGTCAATCTGAGACGGACTAAAGCTAGCGTAGGAGTCCTCTGTTATATTGAGCAATGGTACTGAATAAAACCCTGAAGAAATCGCTTCTTTAAATTTAGCTACAGCATTATCAGATAGACATCTAGTGTAGAAACTTTTGCCTAATGGCGTACACTCTGGTAGAACAAATTCAAAGGTTATTAGAAAATGGTCCGATAAAAGAGAGTTCTGTTGAGAGACAATTACATTTTCTACTTCAATACCATAAACCAGAACAAGGTCGAGGGTATGGTTAAAAGAGTGAGTCGGTTTATGTACACACTGACAGAAGCCAATAGAATCTAGTAATGAACCAAACGCAGTACTAAGGCTATCATTATACACATCCACATGAATATTAAAATCCCCTACAATAATAACTTTATCTGTCTTAAGGACTAAACTAGATAAAAACTCTGAGAATTCAGATAGGAATTCAGAATACGCACCTGGTGCACGATACACTATAACAAATAAAATTGACTTTAATGCTTTCCCGCTCGGGTTTGAAAGACTAAGAACAAGGCTTTCAAATGAGTTTAATTTAATTTAGGTTTAGGGTTTATTAATAGGCTTGAGTCAAAGATAGCTGCTACTCCACCTCCTCGGCCTGTGCCTCGAGGAATATGAGTATTAATATAACTTGGAGGAGTTGATTCATTAAGGCTAACGTACTCTTCATGACACAGCCAGCTTTCAGTAAGACAAAATAAATCAATATGATTATCTGATATTAAATCATTTACAAGTACACCCTTAGATGACAGAGATCTAATATTTAAGAGTCCACATTTAACTGTCCTGTTTTGATGCACTGTTGCATCGGTTGCCTTAACTTTTATTAAGTTATTTTGTATAACTCCTCTTCTGTTGACTTTAAATAATTGAAGTGGCCGTGGGGCAGACACAGTCTCTATAGGGTTTTGGGTGGGTAAGTGGGTGGGTAACTGCTCCAAAGGAAGCGCAGAGAGGTGTGAAAGACTGCGACTCTGCTTCTGCTTCCTGGTCTGAACTCTGGGTCATGGATTAGGTCCACTAATGAACTGGGTCAGATTTCTAGAGATGAGATCCGCTCCATCCAAAGTAGGATGAATGCCGTCTCTCCTAATCAGACCAGGTTTCCCCCAGAAAGTATGCCAATTGTCTCCGAAGCCCACATTGTTTGCAGGACACCACCTCGACAGCCAGCGGCGGAATGATGACATGCGGCTATACATCTCATCATTGACCAGATTAGGGAGAGGGCCAGAGAATACTACGGAGTCCGACATCGTCTTTGCGTACGAACACACCGATTCCACGTTCAATTTAGTGACCTCCGAGCGACGTAATCGGGTGTCATTACCGCCGACGTGAATAATAATCGTACGGTATTTACGTTTAGCCTTAGCCAGCAGTTTCAAATGGGATTCTATGTCGCCCGCTCTGGCCCCGGGGATGCAGTTAACTATGGCCCCTGTCTTCGCTAACTTCACGTTTCTCAGAATGGAGCTGCCGATCACTAGAGTTGGTTTCTCAGCGGGTGTGTCGCTGGCAGGGAGAAGGGTACCGCCAATAACCCAGGTCAGGTTTCAGCGTGCTGATATACCAGGGCCCACTTGATGGAGAGGAAAAACCGGTTAGAAACGTGAAGCGGTTGGTGGTGCCCCGTGTGCTTCGACATAGAACTATGCTTCCTTCGGACAGTCACCCAGCCTCCCTGCTCGGGGGTTGCCGGGGGACAGCTAGCAGGAGCTAAGTCTGGTTGGCCCGCACCGACTACGGGGGTGGGCTGGCTAACTGCAGTAGCTAACGACTGAGCTTCAATGGTGCGGAACCGGGCCTCTAACTCACTGAACCTCTAACTCACTGAGCCTCGCCTCCAACCTAACAAACAAACTACATTTGTTACATGTACCCTTATCAGTAAAGGAGGCAGAGGCATGGCTAAACAGAGGCATGGTCAGTCCTGTGATAGTCTGGCAACCTGTCCAGGGTGAACCCTGCCTTCACCCAATGACAGCTGAGATCGGCTCCAGCCCCCCCGCGACCCTTAACAGGATAAGCGGTTACGGAAAATGAATGAATGAATGAATGAATATCGAACTTTATTCATTGTGAGGACTGTGCAGCAGTTGCAGCACAAAGTAGGAAAACTATGTAGAGTGTAAATCTACATAATACCAGATATGCAAATGATTAACGGCGTCATAAATAAAAGCTGGTTAACGTAAGATTAATCCAAATATACACATTGCAAAAAAACAGTTAATAGTAAAGACAATAGATATGTATGAGATATGACATATAACTGTGTATGTACAATATCAGATATCCGGTCAGGTAAGTATATGTGATTAATTCAACAGAGGACCAGCTCTTTACCTTTTTGGAGGGGTTATGGGAATTTGCCTATCCAGTCTACATGAGTTTAATGGACTTGGAGAACCTGGCTCCCTCACTGGTATCAACTTAAACCATGTCCCCCGGAGTCCTGTAGGGGGCACTGTGAGAATATGGGATAGTGGTGTTGTTGCTACAAGTCCAATCCGGCCCACCTTGTATAACCAAAGTGAGAGCTGTGTCCGTATAATCTGTACAAAGTCAAACATGTTTCTAGTGGGTGTCCCCAATTTGGGGACCTCAGAATTTGGTTTCTGCTCTTTGCAGATGATGTGGTTCTGTTGGCTCCACCATACCGTGACCTTCAGCATGTGCTAGGAGGGTTTGCAGTCGAGGGTGAAGCGTTTGGATGAGAGTCAGTACCTCCAAGTCTGAGACTGGTTATCTGTGTCCCCTGGGATCTCTGTGAGAAACAAAATGTTTCTCAAGGCATTGTATGTTAAGACATTGTTGTTGCTTGCCTGACTCCAGTTAAGTATGTGAGGCACGTGTGAAGCATCAGATGTCTAAACAACAATATGAGGTCTTGGTTTATCAATTTCTTTGCAGGGCTACAACAAATCAGTGTGAAGTCCTGTGCCAGTCTTCAGTGTATTTTAGCAGTTCAGTTACAACGAAACTGAAAAGGAAACTTTACACTGTACACCTGTGTACGGAACTGATTTTTTCTAAGCGCAATTTCAAATTAGGTTTCAACCCAAATATTGTACAGACACCTTGACTCACACTATCATGCCTCTTCTGCCACCTTTGCTCCATGAGCTTTGTGCTGTGCATGGAAGTACTAAAGGGAGGGGGAAAGACCACCTTAAGGTCAGAAAATACTAGCAGGTTGCTTGCACTAGTCTTTGTGCTATCATGAAAAACATGTATATTTGCCTTTAAAGCGCTTGTATGTATGATTTGAAAATTTCTAACATCAGTGATCATTTTCATGTCAAAATGTTAAGACCTATGGCTTTAAATCTGCACCAATCACCATTTCTATATTATTAATGGTTTAAAAGAGATTCCCATGTGACAGTCACTGCTCAATGCATCTCAGACTCATGCATTACGCTGTATGGATTGCTATCAAATGAATTTGAACAAGCTTCATGTTAGTTTGAATTTGTTTAAACTTGTATCCAACAGTCGACATGAGTAAGTCAACTCTCAACCCCAACCGGGAGCCAGGAGGAAGGAAGGGAGGTTAACATTTACCCAGTATGGGCAGCGTTCTTCAACTAGGACATTTCAATTGAAACAATAACGGTATACTGAATGATTTATAATTTTTATTTACTTTAATGTTTACCTTGTTCAATCTCCAGGTGACCCTAACAATTTGTTGATAATATGTGAAATACTAATCTGGAAAATTAATGCCTGTATGTGAAAATTATATTTCAATCATGAAACCTAATAGGAAGCATTGCACATTATGCTTGTATGGTAATAGAAATACATGCTATTTGGTTGTACACTTGCCCATTGGAGCTATTCTTATTCAAAGTCAATATCATAGTCTCTAGTGTTTTTGTACTAATGCTCCACCAAAAGGAAAATTCAATGTGAATATAACAAATGCCATGAGTTTGTATAATCTCTATTTTTCAAGTGATATGAATATACATTGTCTAATACAAAGAATATGATGTTAAGAATAAAAAATGTGGTTTCTCAACTAGGTCTATAAAATAGAAACAAATGTATGAAATGTGTGAAAAAAATAATATGAAATTGTATCAATACGATTATGAACTGTAAAACAGTACTGTCCTGCATACACATAGTTGTTTATCCTAACATGCAGATAATTGCTGCTTGTTTTCAATACATTTCTTTGAGTTATGGTTTTATATCATCTTTCATGTTAATATAACCTTCATATTTACAGTAAAAACCTCTCAATTTGACATAACCGAGTGTACTGTTTAGGTGACCTTATATATTACCAAACAGTGGCAGTTCAGTTACACCATGTATACTTTAATAAAAAAGACAGAGTAGACCCAAGACGTTGATCTTTATTGTTTAATGACATGAGCATTCAGTGCAAATCATTAGAGGATGTTACACTGCATTATATCTGTCAATGAAAATACAGCACAAGTTCAGAATGGAAGAAGTGCTTATCACTATATCAAAATGCCACAAGCAGGTCAGCCTCATAGAGAATAAGGTACTTTGTAGGAGAGTGGAGCTGTTTGAAGTAAATAATAATGATTATCACAGGAAGGTTTCTGCATATCGTGACAACAGGTAATGAGCCAAGGAAAATGTATAACACAAATAAAATGTAAGAGGGGACTGCACATTGTTCTGACGGCCCATTAGTATGAAACCACATTAGTCCAGTCTGTTGCATTGGACCAAAATCCCATTTGTCCCAGGGCTCGTTATCTCGAAAATAATCGTCCATTACTCGGAAATTAAAACTCTCCGTAAAACAAAAAGAAGGAGATGGCTAATTATTAGGTAGGATAACAACTGGCAAAGGCATACCATTTGGCCTCTTATTACTCGTTGCATTCGTTGGTTTTAATGGTTAGATTTAGGGTAAAAAGGCTTGCGGACGAGTTCTGAACAGTTATGGGCCGTCGGAACAATGGACTGGCACCTGTATGGAAGCGTTTTTCTGTTGGCCTGTACAAAGTCAAGCATGTTGGTTTTAGCAAAACTATTCTACAGATATAATGACATTTTTTACATGATTCCCTGTCAGACCATATGTTAGTGGTTACTTTGAGGCAGGGACTTCCTATCATAACATATGTTTAGTTAAAATATGATATATGAAAAGACATAGAGCCATGGAATTAAATGATCTGCCTAAGTCATTTAGGCTGGTGAAATACATTGCTTTTATTAACTGCTTTACAAAACTTTCTTTTACAGGAAATAACTTTTTTAGATTCCAATACGATATGTTATCTGCATATGCTATGGAGTTATTATTTAATTATTTTACTCCTCTAGAATTGAATTATTATTTTTAAGTATAAAATACCTTTGTATATATCGAACTGTTTTCTTCAATGAAGGTTATATTATAGTGGTAAGATATATATTTGTCAACCTTTACCATTAGGAAAAAGGTATTTAAACATTCAAAATGACAGGTCAAAACTCAAAGTTTCGAGTTTGCAAAATCCCCTCGAAATATTTTTCCAGAAATGATCATTCTGAAAGCTGATCTGAACCAGCTGTAAAAGAAAGCATAAATAAATGGATTGAGCATTGAATTTGACAGTGCAAGCCAGTTCAGGGTTTCAATCACAGCAATAGGTGTAACATCGAACGTTAAAGGCTGAAAGACGATACAAAGAAAGTACGGAGCCCAACATAAGAGAAAAACTCCCAAAACAATAGCCAGAGTTTTGGTGGCTTTTCTCTCCATCTTACTCACAGTTGCTCCAGACTTTGTGCTCTGACAGGTAGTGTTCTGAATGCTGATTGCATGTCTCTGTCTCTTTGCAACAAGGAAAATTTTCCGGTAGAAACTAAGCATTATAATGACTGGGATATAAAAGGAAAAAATACACGCAAGGGTGGTTGATATGAGACCATCAATTAAGCAACTTTCTTCACATTTTCCTTGATTAAAACCTGCAATTATGATGCCGATGCCAATCAGAGCAGCAACTCCCCAGCTCACTAGGATCATGATCCCAATGACATGATCATTTACTTTACTTTTATAAGTGAGAGGCTGACATACTGCGTAGTATCTGTCGATAGAAATACAGCATAAGTGCAAAATAGAAGCTATGCTCAGTGTAACATCAAAGCTTCCTCGTACTTTACAAAACAAACCCTCATGATACCAACATGAAGTTACAGTGAATGCCATGCTGAAAGGGAAGACTAAAACTCCTACAAGCAGGTCGGCCACAGCCAGAGAGAGAATGAGGTAGTTAGTAGGGATGTGGAGCTGTTTGAAATAACAGACGGATATTATTACGAGAAGGTTTCCACATATTGTGACAACAGACAATGCGCCGAGGAAAACATATAATAAAACACATATTATGGAAGGGTTGCTTGTGAATAAGTTAGTTGTTGTATCTGATTCGTAGCAGAGATGTATGTCATTAACAGTGTAATTCCTGTTGTCAGTCGCTTCTTGTTCCATGCTTCTGCACAGATTCCTGAAATATTGAAATATTAACCAATTACCCTTAGGACAATTTCTAAGTACTTGAATATTTACTTTATCTATGTGTAACCACAACATCAATTTTCTTAAGAAACAAAGTCATGAAGTCAAAATAAGAAAAATATTTGATGTTTATTAAGTTTCATACCATACCACTCAAGTTAGATGACGCATCAGTGTGAGGTGTGTGTCCTAATTCTCTCTGCTTCTGTGCAGAACCTTTGGACTTAATCAATCCCCATCTAATTACCATAATTATACAAAAGTCTCCAGTCCAATCAGATAGGACACACTAGATTCATCATGTGATATGAGGTATAATACACTGTGTGTGTCCATGAGTCTGTTCTGTAACATTTTAAAGAACATTTTTGAATGAACAATTTATTGTTTACTGAAAGGCTAATGTAAGATATACTGCACTTATAGAAATGAAATGAACCTAAATACTGCAAACTTGCACAATAAAATGAAGACGCTAAAATATCATCCATCCATCCATCCATCTTCCGTAACCGCTTATCCAGTTAAGGGTCGCGGGGGTGCTGGAGCCGATCCCAGCTGTCAATGGGCGAAGGCAGGGTTCACCCTGGACAGGTCGCCAGCCTATCACAGGGCTGACATATAGAGACAGACAACCACTCACGCTCACATTCACACCTACGGGCAATTTCAGAGTCATCAATTAACCTAAGCTGCATGTCTTTGGACTGTGGGAGGAAGCCGGAGAACCCGGAGAGAACCCACGCTGACACAGGGAGAACATGCAAACTCCACACAGAAGGTTGTCTGGCCCGGGAATTGAACCCGGGCCCCTCTTGCTGTGAGGCGACAGTGCTAACCACCGTGCAGCCCTCTAAAATATCATGAATCAATGTATCCAATTCATCATGAAAATAATTAGACACAATTATATGAGCAAAATTAAACAAACGGTTAACTCCTCAATATGCCAAAAGAGATAAAAAACACTCAAGAATCCAAGGCACAAAGGGACATTTTAAATACTCAAAAGACATAAACACATTTTTTGACGTCTTCATTCAGATAATGTATCAATTATTAGGAAAGATAATATCGAACTTGGGTTCAATTCCCAGGCCAGACGGCCTTCTGTGTGGAGTTTGCATGTTCTCCCCGTGTCAGTGTGGGTTCTCTCCGGGTTCTCCGGCTTCCTCCAACAGTCCAAAGATGTGCAGTTTAGGTTAATTGATGACTCTAGAGTCATGTGGATGTGAGTGTGAATGGTTGTCTGTCTCTATGTGTCAGCCCTGTGATAGTCTGGCAACCTGTCCAGGGTGAACCCTGCCTTCACCCAATGACAGCTGAGATCGGCTCCAGCCCCCCCGCGACCCTTAACAGGATAAGCGGTTACGGAAAATGAATGAATGAATGTATGAATATCGAACTTTATTCATTGTGAGGGACTGTGCAGCAGTTGCAGCACAAAGTATGAAAACTATGTAGAGTGTAAATCTACATAATACCAGATATGCAAATGATTAACGGTGTCATAAATATAAGCTGTTTAACGTAAGAGGAATCCAAATATACACAATGCAAAAAAATAAAACAGTTAACAGTAAGGACAATAGATATGTATGAGATATGGCATATAACTGTGTATGTACAATATCAGATATCCGGTCAGGTAAGTATATGTGATTAATTCAACAGAGGACTTTTTTGGAGGGGTTATGGGCGTTTGCCTATCCAGTCTACATGAGTTTAATGGACTTGGAGAAGGCTTAAACCATGTCCTGTAGGGGGCACTGTGAGAATACGGGATAGCGGTGTTGTTGCTACAAGCAATCCGTACCTTGTATAACCAAAGTGAGAGCTGTGTCCGTATAATCTGTACAAAGTCAAACATGTTTCTAGTGGGTGTCCTCAATTTGGGGACCTCAGAATTTGGTTTCTGCTCTTTGCAGATGATGTGGTTCTGTTGGCTCCACCATACCGTGACCTTCAGCATGTGCTAGGAGGGTTTGCAGTCGAGTGTGAAGCGTTTGGATGAGAGTCAGTACCTCCAAGTCTGAGACTGGTTATCTGTGTCCCCTGGGATCTCTGTGAGAAACAAAATGTTTCTCAAGGCATTGTATGTAAAGACATTGTTGTTGCTTGCCTGACTCCAGTTAAGTATGTGAGGCACGTGTCTGTCAAAAAAAATGAAAGGGATTGAATGTCGTTAAAGTTTGTGATTGGGGAGGGTGAATTCATTTACAATAAAGCTGTGCACCCCTTTTGGCAGCACTTAAGAAATGGATGCCAAAATTGCACTGGCCCAGGTGATTTCCATATCCTCACTAGCCATTTTTCCATTCACATATATATATATATATCCACATTTTGAGGCAACGCATTAGATAAGCTGTATGGAAAATAATAAAATGTGATAGAACTTCCTCAATTGCGGTTCAAAAAATGTGTTTAGGCTTGCTTTAAGTGGATTATGCCTTTTGTGGCAAGTGAGTTGAGGTGCTAAATGGATTATGGAAAAGCCTTTGCTAAATAAATTTTGATGTGGCGAACGTTTAACCCACAAGATTGATCAGTTGTTTATGCTGTCGCAGTCTTCTCCATGAAACATGGCTTATCCTAACTGACATGAAAGAACAATGAAAATTTGGCCAATTTAAACACATTTCTAATGATCTCTCCACATTTTCACTCATAAATGGTTAGATGGCCAAGGAGTCTACTTCTTCTACTCTGTTTACTGATGGATTACAGTCATGAATAAACTATTGCCAAAATTTCAGACAAATTTTCACCTTATTGTTGTTTATTTACTCGACACCAGTTGATTGAAATGTGCATAATTCACACATCCATTTTTGCAACACTTCAATACTTTACTGAGAATTTGCTTGACAATTTAATAGGAATATGGCTTGTGGCAGTGGGCGTGGTCTGCGCTCAGCTGCAGGCGAGAGAGGTGGGGGAGTGGTTCATGGGAACAGTGCCGGGGTGAGTTCAATCAACACGGCTATAACATGGTGCTAATCAGGCTGAATGTATTTAAGCAGTAGCAGGCGGGAGTTCGAGAGCGACAGTCACAGACGAGGAACGGACTGAGACAGAGCGAAGCCATCAGAGAGGTGGCATTACGGAACGAGACCGGAAGCCATCAGAGAGGTGACGTTACGGGAACGCTGGACCGAGTGCGCCCGAGAAGCCGGGCAGCGAAGCGGAGCGCACGACGGTCCGCATTGTGTGGTGTATATTGGATGAAATAAATATACCTTTGTTAAAAACCTACCCACTGAAGCCGTGTCTGTGTTGGGGAAAACCTACGGTAGTCGAGAGTCGGCTACACTGGCGCTTAAACGGGGACCTCAACACGGTGATGACAGAGCAGCAGATACAGCCGGTGGCCCAGATGCTGGGGGAGATCGCGGCCATGGCCCAGACGGATGCTGGAGCACTCCACAGCCCGGAGATGCGGGTCCCCGCTGTCCCGGGGGCGGCGGCTCCACCCCCTCCGTCACCGCTCACAGGCATCACGCTCCACAAAATGTCCACGGAAGACGACCCACAGACCTTCCTGGAGATGTTCGAGGGGACGGCGGTGGCGTGCGGGTGGCCGGCGGCGGCGTGGTCCGTGCGCCTGCTCCCCTTGCTGTCAGGGGAGGCCCAAACTGCGGCGCTCGGCCTGCCAGCGTCCTCGCGGGGAAATTTCCAGGACATAAAAAAAGCCGTCCTTGATAGGACGGGTTTCTCCCCCGAGGACCACCGTCGCCGGTTCCGGGGCACGAAATGGACACCCACCGACCGTCCTTTCGTGTATGCCCAGCTGAGGGACGCAGCTAACAGGTGGCTACAGCCAGGGGAGTCTGATGGGGAGCAGAAGATGCTGGAGAGGATCTCTATTGAACAGTTTGTGGAGGGCCTCCCGACTGGGACGTCGGAATGGGTGCGGTGCCACCGACCTGGGGACTTGGGGCGGCCATTATCCTCGCAGAGGATCACCTCGCCGTCCACCCCGGGGACAGGGAGCGGGGGGTGGACATCAGCGCCTGTCCGACCGACTCCTGCTCCTCGCAGGAAGTTCCTCACCTCAGCCTCCCTCCATCGGCCCCCACAAGCTCATGCATTTCAACCGCGCAATAACCCTCCCTCTGTTTCCTCCCATCGCCAGGCTCCAGGCGCTGTTCCCAACCCACAGGGGGCCCCTCAGGCATCAGAGCAGGAGTGTTGGAGGTGTGGGCAGCCCGGTCACTTCCGCAGAGAATGTCCACTGATGGAGGTCGGCCAGGTGATCCGGGTTGCCGGCCCGCCAGCACCCTCCTCCGGTCGGGGGGGACATACAGCGTTCCGGTAAGGATTCAAGGGGGTGTACACCAGGCTATGGTGGACTCGGGCTGTACACAGTCCATGGTCCACCAGAACTTGGTTCGGCCCGGGGCGTTGGTAGAGGCAAAGTGGGTGGAGATAAGGTGTGTGCATGGGGATGTTCACAGATATCCTGTTGTGTCAGTCGAAATTAAACACAGGGGCAAAACGCATAGAATTAGGGCTGCGGTTAGCTCCCGCCTTGCACACCCACTGATTTTAGGCACAGATTGGTTTGGGTTCCATACGTTAGTGGGGCAATGTGTGGGTGTGCGATCGCGACCGGCAGGGACATGTGGGATGTGTGCTGTGCTCAGTGGTGATGCGAGGTTGTCCGACGCTGCTGAAGGGGAGGGGGAACCGGTGGTGCCCTCACAAGGGGCCCCGCAGGTTCCCGAAATACACTCCATGGAAGATTTTCCACTGGAGCAGTCTCGTGACAATACTCTACGCTTTGCCTTCGACCAAGTGATACAAATTGATGGTCACATGGTACACCCTGACACACCACCGACATACCCACACTTTTCATTGATTAGGGATAGACTGTATAGAGTGAGTCATGACACTCAGACTGGGGAAGATATTACCCAATTGTTGGTGCCGGAAAGCCGTCGGGAAATGGTTTTCCGGGCGGCTCATTATAACCCAATGGCTGGGCACATGGGGTATGACAAAACACTAGACCGGATAATGGCCCGATTCTATTGGCCTGGGATTCGGGGAGTGGTGCGCCGTTGGTGTGCCTCTTGCCCTGAATGCCAACTGGTAAACCTACCGGCCATCCCAAGAGCTCCATTGCGCCCATTGCCACTAATGGAGGTCCCGTTTGAGCGCATTGGCATGGACCTCATCGGGCCATTTCACCGGAGCACTCGAGGATATCGCTTTGTGTTAGTTCTGGTGGACTACGCAACGCGATATCCTGAAGCAGTGCCGCTGCGCACTATCTCTGCAAAGAGTGTTGCGCAGGCACTGTTTCAGGTCATCTCCCGAGTTGGAATCCCGAAAGAGATTCTGACCGACCAGGGCACCTCGTTTATGTCACGCACATTAAGGGAACTATACGGTTTATTGGGCGTCAAGGCAATTCGGACTAGTGTTTACCACCCACAGACCGATGGCCTCGTGGAGCGCCTGAATAAAACCTTGAAGTCCATGATCCGTAAGTTCATACACGATGATGTCGGAAATTGGGATAAGTGGCTTGACCCTCTGTTGTTTGCAGTGCGGGAGGTGCCCCAGGCCTCCACAGGATTTTCTCCCTTTGAGCTGCTGTTTGGCAGAAAACCACGTGGGGTTCTGGACCTAGTTAAGGAAAACTGGGAGGAGGGTCCGAGCCCAAGCAAAAACGAGATTCAATACGTCCTGGACCTGAGAGCAAAACTCCACACACTGGGGCAATGTTCACGGGAGAATTTGCTCAGGGCCCAGGAGCGTCAACAACGCCTGTACAACAGAGGGGCTAGGCTGAGACAATTTGAACCGGGAGATAAAGTACTTGTATTACTTCCCTCTTCCAGCTCCAAACTGCTCGCTAAGTGGCAAGGGCCCTTTGTGGTCACACAGCGAGTGGGCGATGTAGACTATGAGGTTGTGCGTTCTGACAGGGGAGGGGCAACACAAATTTACCACCTCAACCTCCTCAAAGCATGGAGAGAGGCAGAGCCTGTGTCTCTGGTGACTAACGTGAAAGAGAGGGATGAGTTGGGGCCTGAGGTGCCAAATTCCACCAATCCAGCCTCGCTCCGTTGTGAAGACCATCTCACTCAGTCCCAGAGAGCAGATGTGGCTGCGTTGCAGCAGCGCTTTGCTGATGTGTTCTCCCCTCTGCCAGGACTCACCAACCTTATACAACATCATGTTGAAACTCGCCCAGGCGTGACAGTACGATCACGGCCTTATCGGTTGCCTGAACACAAAAGAAAGGTAGTTCAGAAAGAATTGGAAGCTATGCTGGAGATGGGGGTAATAGAAGAGTCCAATAGTGCCTGGTGTAGCCCCATCGTTCTGGTTGTCAAGAAGGATGGGTCTATACGGTTCTGTGTGGACTACCGCAAGGTGAATGACGAGTCACGGTTTGATGCCTATCCAATGCCCCGGGTCGACGAGCTCCTGGACCGGCTCGGCACGGCTCGTTTTTTCACGACACTGGATCTGACCAAGGGCTACTGGCAGATTCCCTTATCTCCAGAGTCCAGGGAAAAGACGGCTTTCTCCACTCCGTACGGATTGTACCATTCGTCACACTTCCTTTCGGGCTGTTCGGTGCCCCAGCCACATTCCAACGTCTCATGGACCGGGTACTGCGTCCACACGCTGCTTATGCTGCCGCCTACATGGATGATGTGATCATCCACAGCAACAGCTGGGCGGAGCACATGCAGCGGGTGTCCGCGGTGCTTGAGTCTATGAGACAGGCTGGGCTCACCGCCAACCCGAAGAAGTGTGCGGTTGGACGGAGGGAGGTACGGTATCTGGGGTACCACTTGGGTGGAGGGCAGGTTCGTCCCCAGGTCGACAAGACAGCAGCGATTGCAGCCTGCCCGAGACCCAAGACCAAAAAAGAGGTGAGGCAGTTCTTGGGGCTGGCAGGGTATTACCGGCGGTTCATCCCCAACTACGCCGACCTAACCAGCCCCCTGACTGACCTGACTCGAAAGGGTGCCTCAGATCCGGTCCAGTGGACGGAGCAGTGCCAGCTGGCGCTTGAGAGGGTAAAACAGGCCCTCTGTGGGGAACCTCTTCTCCACACACCTAACTTCTCTCTCCCTTTTATCCTGCAGACTGATGCCTCGAATAGGGGGCTGGGGGCCGTTTTGTCCCAGGAGGTGCAGGGGATCGACCGCCCAGTGCTTTACATCAGCCGGAAGCTGTCTGAGAGGGAGTCTCGCTACAGCACAGTGGAGAAGGAAGGCCTGGCGATCCGGTGGGCGGTCGATGCCCTGCGTTACTACCTCCTGGGACGCCCATTCACCCTCTATTCGGACCATGCCCCGCTACAGTGGCTCCACCGCATGAAGGATGCCAACGCCCGGATCACTCGGTGGTATCTGGCGTTACAGCCTTTTAAATTCAAAGTGGTCCATAGGCCGGGGTGCAGATGGCTGTGGCAGACTTCCTTTCCCGCTCACAGGTGGGGGGAGTAGGCTAGGCCGGACGGCTCCCCGGCCTAAGTCGGGCGGTGGAGATGTGTGGCAGTGGGCGTGGTCTGCGCTCAGCTGCAGGCGAGAGAGGTGGGGGAGTGGTTCATGGGAACAGTGCCGGGGTGAGTTCAATCAACACGGCTGTAACATGGTGCTAATCAGGCTGAATGTATTTAAGCAGTAGCAGGCGGGAGTTCCAATCCACAGTCACAGACAGTTTAACGGACTGAGACAAGCGAAGCCATCAGAAGGTGGCTGCACGAGACCGGAAGCCATCAGAGAGGTAAGTATAAAATACGCTGGACACATGCGCCCAGCCAACACTTCTACATCACATCGGTCCGCATTGTGTGGTGTATATTGGAAAAATAAATATACCTTTGTTAAAAACCTACCCACTGAAGCCGTGTCTGTGTTGGGGAAAATATGGAGTGGCAAAGTGTTCCACATGGCTTTGTCAGAGCCAGGCTATGGAAACACCTGCCTGTGTTTTAGCCTGGTGGGTTTGCAAAGAAACAGCTGGTCAAAATCTGACCTTGAGCGTGTCATGTTGTACCTATTTGATCGGATAGGAATTCTGTTGGGCAATTTTTTTTTATTATTGTTTAAAAGTTCATAAAATACTAATTGACATCAAACGTCAGTTTCAATGGATTTTTTCAACATGTTTTTTTATACTTTTGTCACTGGTACAGTCCACTCTATAGTAGAGTGCTTGTGTATACAATATATACATATTTGTATGCGGTTTTGGATGTGAATGTTCCATAAGTGGACAGTCAGTCCAGAGGGTGGTCACAAAGGTCATGGATTAATGTTTCAAAACTGTCTGGCAATGATTGTGACTGGAATTTATATACTGGGTAGAGCTGATGAGGTTGGAGTGGCTGGCAGGTGAGCTGAGTGAGCTAATGAGGTCAGTGTGGCCCACATTCTCTGTGAGGTTATTTAAGATATGGAGCAGAACTGTTCCAGGTATTTCAGCACACCAAACAGTAAATGAATCAAGTAGATACACAGGATTACAATGTCTGGGAGGTAGAATTAAAGAATAAGTCCAAAAAAGTATTCCATTAAAGCAAAGATTAAACATGCTGACACACAGCATAATATCGGTCAAGCAGGAGCAGACGGGAGTTCGGGAGAGGAACAGTCACACACGCAGAACGAGGACTAAGGGAGGTGAAGCCATCAGAGGGGTGGGGACCGGTGCGCCCGAGAAGCCGGGCAGCGAAGCGGAGCGCACGACGGTCCGCATTGTGTGTTGTATTTTGGATAAAATAAATATACCTTTGTTAAACCTACCCACTGAAGCCGTATCTGTGTTGGGGAGAACCTACGCGCTCCACAAGATGTCCGCGGAAGACGATCCACAGACCTTCCTAGAGATGTTCGAGGGGACGGCGGCGGCGTGCGGGTGGCCGGCAGCGGCGTGGTCCGTGCGCCTGCTCCCCTTGCTGTCAGGGGAGGCCCAAACTGCGGCGCTCGGCCTGCCAGCGTCCTCGCGGGGAAATTTCCAGGACATAAAAAAAGCCGTCCTTGATAGGACGGGTTTCTCCCCGAGGACCACCGTCGCCGGTTCCGGGGCACGAAATGGACACCCACCGACCGTCCTTTCGTGTATGCCCAGAAGCTGAGGGACGCAGCTAACAGGTGGCTACAGCCAGGGGAGTCTGATGGTGAGCAGAAGATGCTGGAGAGGATCGTTATGGAACAGTTTGCGGAGGGCCTCCCGACTGGGACGTCGGAATGGGTGCGGTGTCCAATAAAAACTGTTCACGGACTCAAAGCACATCACCACTCTAGCTCTCCGAGCCTCCAGAGCACTTCCGAGTTCCCCACGGCAAGTCAACCGAACGCCGATGACGTTATTACGCATCCCACGGACGGAAAAGCCCAGCCATCAACATCAGCCATTTCATGGGGCTAGATCGTATCCCGCCCTCTTCAAGCTCCCTCTGTCCCAAAGACATCTCACCTCGCAATTTCTTTTCCCCATACTTCACTATCAACCCATGCAATTCCTTTTTTATCGCAGCTCTGCCAGCATCCAGTTCCAGTGTTGTTCTGACTTATTTTACTTTACCTACTAGTTCCACCTTAGCCACAGCATTACCTCAAGCACACCCAGTTGCATCACTCTGACCATCCCAAGTGTCACACGCTCAGGAAACAGAATCTTGCCGACAACTACCTCAAACTTGCTTAATTAATGAATTTATCCGTTTCGGCCGCAGCTGTTTTTATACATACCATGTTATACTTGCATCTGAAGTCGCTTGTAACAGTTCAATCAGGGAAAATACTTGGGAACACTAAATCCCAAGCTACATTGTTTGTTTTTTGCAGCTTGGGTACAAGAGGAGCCCAAACAATTCCAATTGCTTATACAAAGCACTCTGCAGGATCCTGTCAAAAGTCATAAACTCCCGCACGTCATCCATCTGTTAGACGACATCCTCACAGTCATGCTCATCCTCAGCCCCAGCACACAGTCTGCACACTCTGACTTCTGCATTACAGTAACTCGCCGTTCCTCCATCAGAAAAAATAAACAAATAATAAAATAAATAAATATAATAAAATACATAAATTGTAATAAATAAATATAATAAAATACATAAATTGTAATAAATAAATATAATAAAATACATAAATTGTAATAAATAAATAAAAACCCAGGCCCTAGCACTTCCTTGGAAACAACCCTCATCCCTTCATCCCCTACCCTACATCCCTCCATCCCACAACCCTCAACCCTCAGCCACCTTTCGCCCCTGAAGTCCTTCCCTCTCACTCTAACATGCAATAAACTATTTGAATCCCATGTCATTATTAGGGGGTCTTTGTTAGTGAATTAGCTGTTGGAAGTAAATGATGGATATCATTACCAAAACAGACATCTAGCCAAAGACAATATATAATAAAAAGCACATGGTGTAGAAGGGGTGCTTGTTATTTTGAAAGAAATTTGTATTTCTCAGCAGGGGTTCATGTAAGCAGTATTCTGTTTCTTGGCTCCAAACCAGTTGATGGAAACGTTTCCCATTACTTTTTTGTGACAAAGTTAGCTAAAAGGTTGCTAGACAATTGAATGGCAACATGGCTGCTGTCAGAGGCAGGCTTTGGAAACAACTGCCTGAGGAGGTCTTTGGAACTTCTTTGGAAAGGACTTTGCAAACCAAACTTTACATAAGTCTTCAAAATCACAACCTTGTGTGTGTCATGTTGTACCAGTAATACATCAATGGAATGCTGCTATTCACATTTTATTTTATTATTGTTCAGTAGTATAAAACATTCATGTAGAATTGTATTTTTTATACTTTTATCTCAGGTACAGTGTAGTCTATAGTATAGTGGGTGTGTATTCTGTGTATACATATGAGTGTATGTTTTTGCTTGTGAAACATTTTCATCATAGACACTTCTACACAATGCATACATAACAATTAATTAGAGCAGTTTTGAGTTTGTAAAATCCCCTTGAATAATTTTTCCAGAAATGATCATTCTGAAAGCTGATCTGAACCAGCTGTAAAAGAAAGCATAAATAAACGGATTGAGCATAGAATTTGACAGTGCAAGCCAATTAAGGAGTTCAATCAAAGGAAGCGGCACATAGACATGACTGAAGGAAAGAATGGTAGTACAAAGAAAGAAAGGAAGCCAAGACATCAGAAAAATTCCCATCACAATGGCCAGAGTTTTGGTGGCCTTTCTCTCCATCTTACTCACAGTTGCTCCACACTTTGTTCTCTGACAGGTTGTGTTCCGGATGCTGCGTGCCTGTCTCTGTGCCACAAGGAAAATCTTCAAGTAGATACCCAGCATTACAATCGCTGGGAGGTAAAATGAAAAAATAAGTCCAAAAATGTATGCCATTAAAGCAAAGATTAAACATGCTCCGGCACATAATTCTTGGTTTATTCCGACAATTATGAAGCAAGTTGCAATTAGAGCAGAAACCCCCCAGCTCATCAAGATCATGAGCACAACAACATGACTATTTAGTTTAGCTCTGTATGTCAGAGGCTGACACACAGCATAATATCGGTCAATAGAAATACAAAACAAGTTTAGAATAGAAGATGTGCACAGTAATACATCAAACGTGCTCCGTACTTTACAACCTAACTCTTTATAGTACCGACATAAGGTTGTAGAAAATGCCATGGTGAGAGGAAAGACTAAAACCCCAACAAGTAGGTCAGCCACAGCAAGAGAGAGAATTAGGTAATTTGTAGGAGTGTGGAGCTGTTTGAAGTAAGTGATGGAGATTATGACAAGAAGGTTTCCACATACAGTTACAGCTGATAATGACCCAAGGAAAATATGAAACAATACACATATTGTAGAAGGGTTGCTTGTCAGTAAGTAAGAAACATCTAATTTATAGCAGGGATGTATCTCAGTAAGAACATTAGTCCTGTTGATGCTGATTTCCATTTCCAAGCTATTGCATGCCTGTCATTCAGTTATGTTTACAAACAGTATGAAAAATATTATTGAGAAAAGTTCAGTTCTAAGAATTTGATTGACAAAATATAATGTTCAGTATTAATGCACAATTCAAACATTAGTTTTCTTTTATCTTAGCGCTTCATACATTTTCATACCATACCTATTCAACCCTCCAGATACACATCAGTATGGAAGACCCCGATTGCTTGGGCACACTGCAGGAGTTAGACTAAATATTTAACCATTCCTATCTCATTATTATAATTAATGCAAACCTCACTTGTCCAATCAGATGGAAGATACAGTGTCCTGTGAGATGGCAAACAAACAAAAAAAATTAACAACTTGTTCGTATTGACGCAGTACAAAATGCATTATTATGAACTTTCCCCCTTGTCCATAGTCCAGAGCTCCATTTTCAGTCTAAAATCCTTAGGTCAGATCACACAATCCAAAGGTTGGGGCCAAGTTGTACGCTACCACTGTCTTGATCAGGTTTCATCTTACTTAAGTTGTTAGTGTTATGTCTCTGTACATGGGAATTCATCATTCATCAAAGTTTTGTCTGAAGATCTTACGTCTTTGCAAAAAGTTGATTCCCTGTCAGCCATGACAATGTGTTGACCCAGCTGCATCATTAGGCCACTTTCAACCTGGGCATTCCTTGCTAAATGTAATTTTTGCATTTGAATAAACGTTTGCTAGTAGCATTTCCAAGTCTGAATGAAATTCCTACAGCAGCCTCTTCAGTAGGGGACTGACCAATTGGATACATGTCATGGTCACTGTTATCCCCAGCTTGACATAAAACACCTTAAATAAAATTCCATCATGATCAATCTTTGTTGTTAGATGACCACCACAAGGATCAAGTGGTGTCTTAGGGTCAGAACAATCTGAAGCGAAGGGAAGTGAGCAGTCTGGTACGGGGAGGTTTTATGATGTCAATAAACTCATGAAATGGACCTTATCAACTGTGTAGGGTTTTGGGAACCCTTTGCTGTATCACACATGCTGACATTGCAACAAAAATATGGGCTAGTTGTTGCAACGATTATCTGCTGATGTACCAAGTCAAACATCAGCCCATTGCTATGATTTCAATGCTGATAGCCTAGCACTACAACCTCTGTTGGATGAACAAGGTACCCAATCAGGGGACCTCCAGCAGGATGGGGAGATAAAGAACATGTGCAACATCCCTCTGGGCTCCTCCAGTAAAACAAAGCATTTCCATGTCCTCTTGAAAAGTCAACCAACAAGGTGCTGCCCCCTTGTGAAGGGTAGCATTTTGTTACAGGACACTGACTCAGTACGCGGCCCTTACCCTGCGAGCAAACAAATAAGCAATCATCTTGAACCTGGTTGAGGCTCGGGTGAAAATCCTGAATTACAGTTAGTTACTCACGCTAACAAAAGGGACTCAAAATTCAGCATTTATGGTACAGAGTAGATTTTAAAATGGAGGATATAAAAGCAGTGTAGTATCAAAATAGACAAGAAATAAGCCAGATAAAAATACAGTTAAAAGAAGTCACAGCCCATTAAAACGTCTAATGAAATGAGCATTGAACAGCTGTATCGGCGGACGAGACTCCAAGTTTAAGCCTATTTGCAGACTATTCCATGTGTAAGCTGCACTATAAGAGAGTGTACTGTGGAGCAACATCCTAGAGTGAGTGTGTAAGATTGTGTGAGTTCAGAGTAAAAATGGTTGAAATATAGGGTTGAAGCATCTGTATAGAAGCTTTATAGATGAAGAGATACCGCTTTTTAGAGTCTTTGGGCCCCATTTGGGTGTATAACCCCCAACCAATAAGCAGTGTGCTGTTCTCAATAATATTCAATCATGTTCTAAAGTAATATTTTATTTCTCTGATACGCTGCTTTGTTAGCACTAACGTCAGTCCCTCTTTTTATTCACACTCTAGTTTGGTCAACCACCATGCACTCTCTCTCTCTCTGGCTTGTAAAGCCATCAAACTGACAATGCTACATGGTTTACCTTCAAGCTAAAACTTTTAACTGAATAGCATTTACAGTGCGCCTCATCAAGTGCTATACCAGTGCCAGGCTGTCATAGTCAGGTACTTCAACGCGGGTTAGTTTTTATAAAGGCTTTTGAATTTATTTATATTTTTACATTGGTGTTTCACTTATATGTGTTATTTTTGCTTTAATTAACTCAGTTTATTCTGTTGTTTTGTGTTAGCTAGAATTGTTTCACATTATTTCTTGGAACATTTATTTGAAGCAACCCACTTCGAAAAGGATGGTTATTACATGACATTGTATGAGAAAGTGTAAAGATAATCATCTTTATTGTGCCAACCAAATCATAAGCCATTTCAGGAATTCAAGTCAAGACAGTTTTGCGTGAGTAAAATCACCTTGAAATATTTTTCCAGAAATGATCATTCTGAAAGCTGATCTGAACCAGCTGTAAAAGAAAGCATAAATAAACGGATTGAGCATTGAATTTGACAGCGCAAGCCAGTTGAGGGTTTCAATCACAGGAACTGGAACTGAATTATTACTGAAAGGCAGAAAGGTGATACAAAGAAAGAAAGGAGTCCAAAATAACAGAAAAACTCCTAAAACAGTAGCCAGAGTTTTGGTGGCCTTTCTCTCCATTTTACTCACAGTGGCCCTACACTTTGTTCTCTGACAGGTTATGTTCCGGATGCTGCGTGCCTGTCTCTGTGCCACAAGGAAAATCTTTAGATAGATACAGAGCAATATGATCACTGGAAGATAAAATGATAAAATAGGTCCAATAGTGTTTTCTATGAGAACATCAATTAAACACCTTTCTTCGCATTTTTTATCATTTAATCCAGCAATTATGATGCTGACTCCAATTAGAACAGAGACCCCCCAGCTCACCAGGATCATGATCACAATAACACGATAGCTTACTCTAGTTCTATAGGTCAGAGGCTTACATATTGCATAATATCTGTCAATAGAAATACAACATAGGTTCAGAATAGAAGCTGTGCTCAGTGATATATCAAAACTGCCACGTACTTTGCAAAATAAACCCTCATGATACAAACATGAGCTAAGTGAGAATGCCATGCTGAAAGGAAAGACTATGATCCCAACAAGTAGGTCAGCCAAAGCCAGAGAGACAATAAGGTAATTGGTAGGAGTGTGGAGCTGTTTGAAATAAGAGACAGAGATTATAACGAGAAGGTTTCCACATATTGTTACAACAGACAATAACATTAGGAAGCTATATAACAATACACAAATAATGGAAGGGGTCTTTGCCAGTATGAAGTAGAAATCATCGACTTCGTAGCAGGGATGTATGGCAGTTACAACGTTGGTCAAGTTGAAAGTGACTTCTGGTTCCATGTTTTAAGGTTCCTACAAATAAAGAAGAAGATTAGCAATAAGCATTGATTTGATATATATATCGCTGCTCAATGGGCAATAGCAGATCTGGTATCTGATATTATTATTTTAATATATAACAATGAAGTACATTTCAATCTATGTATTTATTTGTTATATTATAGTTGCAAAAATACGAAAGCAATGTTTAAGTCAAGACTGAAATGTTTCAGGACACATTAAAGAATGTTTAAAAAATTAAAGTCTGTACACGATTTTCATTCACCTGTTAAACCCTCACAATGGTCCATGCATCACTGCTGATGATGATGTGCACTAACTACTGAACCTTCATACTTATCAACATATATCTCCTCACTATAAATGTTGTTGTCCAATCAGGAATGGGACGGCATCCTGTTTGCATGAGACAAAGAAGATACAATGAAAGGACATAGTTGACCAATGATGTGTGTGCGTCTACTCTCCATTTTTTTTGGTTTGCTTCAACACAATTTCATTTGTTTAGTTTTTTACTTTGATTCTCAACCAAAACTTGATGCCCCCACTTGGCAGATTTTGGTAAATTGCAGTGTTGCCAGGTACGGTGGTAAACTGGCTGATTTGACTTGTTTTCATCAGTTTAAGCTGGAACGAAGCATAGTGGGTGGGCTTGAAAAATTGGGCAATGTTTGTGCAGATTAGTTAACTGAACAGCTATACAAAGTAGAACAACTGTATCATAGCAACCTACATACAAACTACCCCGACAATCTCAGTTATCCGGTGTGCTCCTGAGAGAGGGGGGAGCTTGAAATTTTAAATTTGAATTTTTGGGTAGCACTGAATTAAAAAAAAGCGACAGACTGGTATGTGATAAATAACAATGACCGCATTCAAAGGCGTAAAAAAAGTGGATGGATAAATTACGTTGGTAAGGCCAATTGTCTTAGCAACGTAAATATTAAACAGTGTCTGAAAATGTAGCTGAGCTGAAGCAAACAAGGGTGGAGGGAACTCATACAAAATTTTTGGCCTTTCAAATTTGATGGAAATCTTGCGGGGTGATTGTCATTAAAGATAAAGTTTGCCACAACTGCAGAAAAACAGAAGGAGGCACTTGGATAGGAAATAGAACCAGCCAATCAGGACAGAACAAAGGAAACCCTACATAGGTGCAATACAAGCTGGAGGATGATGAGGAACAATAACTGAAATATAATGCTGTACAGATCAGGGTGAAAAAGAGTATGGAACCATACACAGAAGATACTTATGTCAGTTAAAAAGGGCAGACCGCAACACCGCTCCACCAGAGCCAGTTTAAGTCTTTTCTAAAAATGCTCAATTATTTCCACACGCTCATGCCCAATTTCTCCACAGTGCTAGGGCCACTACATAAGCTCTTGAGAAAGGGAGCCGCATTAAGATAGGGAAAATGGCATATCCAGACATTTGAGGCTGCCAAAATGGGCCTTCAGTGAGAGCAGTTTTAGATGCACTTTGATGACTTGTCCTGTGATTCAGTTTCCAGACGCCTCTATCAGACCAATTGGATACATGTCATGGTCACTGTTATCCCCAGCTTGACATAAAACACCTTAAATAAAATTCCATCATGATCAATCTTTGTTGTTAGATGACCACCACAAGGATCAAGTGGTGTCTTAGGGTCAGAACAATCTGAAGCGAAGGGAAGTGAGCAGTCTGGTACGGGGAGGTTTTATGATGTCAATAAACTCATGAAATGGACCTTATCAACTGTGTAGGGTTTTGGGAACCCTTTGCTGTATCACACATGCTGACATTGCAACAAAAATATGGGCTAGTTGTTGCAACGATTATCTGCTGATGTACCAAGTCAAACATCAGCCCATTGCTATGATTTCAATGCTGATAGCCTAGCACTACAACCTCTGTTGGATGAACAAGGTACCCAATCAGGGGACCTCCAGCAGGATGGGGAGATAAAGAACATGTGCAACATCCCTCTGGGCTCCTCCAGTAAAACAAAGCATTTCCATGTCCTCTTGAAAAGTCAACCAACAAGGTGCTGCCCCCTTGTGAAGGGTAGCATTTTGTTACAGGACACTGACTCAGTACGCGGCCCTTACCCTGCGAGCAAACAAATAAGCAATCATCTTGAACCTGGTTGAGGCTCGGGTGAAAATCCTGAATTACAGTTAGTTACTCACGCTAACAAAAGGGACTCAAAATTCAGCATTTATGGTACAGAGTAGATTTTAAAATGGAGGATATAAAAGCAGTGTAGTATCAAAATAGACAAGAAATAAGCCAGATAAAAATACAGTTAAAAGAAGTCACAGCCCATTAAAACGTCTAATGAAATGAGCATTGAACAGCTGTATCGGCGGACGAGACTCCAAGTTTAAGCCTATTTGCAGACTATTCCATGTGTAAGCTGCACTATAAGAGAGTGTACTGTGGAGCAACATCCTAGAGTGAGTGTGTAAGATTGTGTGAGTTCAGAGTCAAAATGGTTGAAATATAGGGTTGAAGCATCTGTATAGAAGCTTTATAGATGAAGAGATACCGCTTTTTAGAGTCTTTGGGCCCCATTTGGGTGTATAACCCCCAACCAATAAGCAGTGTGCTGTTCTCAATAATATTCAATCATGTTCTAAAGTAATATTTTATTTCTCTGATACGCTGCTTTGTTAGCACTAACGTCAGTCCCTCTTTTTATTCACACTCTAGTTTGGTCAACCACCATGCACTCTCTCTCTCTCTGGCTTGTAAAGCCATCAAACTGACAATGCTACATGGTTTACCTTCAAGCTAAAACTTTTAACTGAATAGCATTTACAGTGCGCCTCATCAAGTGCTATACCAGTGCCAGGCTGTCATAGTCAGGTACTTCAACGCGGGTTAGTTTTTATAAAGGCTTTTGAATTTATTTATATTTTTACATTGGTGTTTCACTTCTATGTGTTATTTTTGCTTTAATTAACTCAGTTTATTCTGTTGTTTTGTGTTAGCTAGAATTGTTTCACATTATTTCTTGGAACATTTATTTGAAGCAACCCACTTCGAAAAGGATGGTTATTACATGACATTGTATGAGAAAGTGTAAAGATAATCTTCTTTATTGTGCCAACCAAATCATAAGCCATTTCAGGAATTCAAGTCAAGACAGTTTTGCGTTAGTAAAATCACCTTGAAATATTTTTCCAGAAATGATCATTCTGAAAGCTGATCTGAACCAGCTGTAAAAGAAAGCATAAATAAACGGATTGAGCATTGAATTTGACAGCGTAAGCCAGTTGAGGGTTTCAATCACAGGAACTGGAACTGAATTATTACTGAAAGGCAGAAAGGTGATACAAAGAAAGAAAGGAGTCCAAAATAACAGAAAAACTCCTAAAACAGTAGCCAGAGTTTTGGTGGCCTTTCTCTCCATCTTACTCACAGTGGCCCTACACTTTGTTCTCTGACAGGTTATGTTCCGGATGCTGCGTGCCTGTCTCTGTGCCACAAGGAAAATCTTTAGATAGATACAGAGCAATATGATCACTGGAAGATAAAATGATAAAATAGGTCCAATAGTGTTTTCTATGAGAACATCAATTAAACACCTTTCTTCGCATTTTTTATCATTTAATCCAGCAATTATGATGCTGACTCCAATTAGAGCAGAGACCCCCCAGCTCACCAGGATCATGATCACAATAACACGATAGCTTACTCTAGTTCTATAGGTCAGAGGCTTACATATTGCATAATATCTGTCAATAGAAATACAACATAGGTTCAGAATAGAAGCTGTGCTCAGTGATATATCAAAACTGCCACGTACTTTGCAAAA
Source organism: Anoplopoma fimbria (assembly GCF_027596085.1). Taxonomy (NCBI): domain Eukaryota; kingdom Metazoa; phylum Chordata; class Actinopteri; order Perciformes; family Anoplopomatidae; genus Anoplopoma; species Anoplopoma fimbria. The sequence goes on along the minus strand of NC_072466.1, from coordinate 21,742,130 downwards.
TAAACCCTCATGATACAAACATGAGCTAAGTGAGAATGCCATGCTGAAAGGAAAGACTATGATCCCAACAAGTAGGTCAGCCAAAGCCAGAGAGACAATAAGGTAATTGGTAGGAGTGTGGAGCTGTTTGAAATAAGAGACAGAGATTATAACGAGAAGGTTTCCACATATTGTTACAACAGACAATAACATTAGGAAGCTATATAACAATACACAAATAATGGAAGGGGTCTTTGCCAGTATGAAGTAGAAATCATCGACTTCGTAGCAGGGATGTATGGCAGTTACAACGTTGGTCAAGTTGAAAGTGACTTCTGGTTCCATGTTTTAAGGTTCCTACAAATAAAGAAGAAGATTAGCAATAAGCATTGATTTGATATATATATCGCTGCTCAATGGGCAATAGCAGATCTGGTATCTGATATTATTATTTTAATATATAACAATGAAGTACATTTCAATCTATGTATTTATTTGTTATATTATAGTTGCAAAAATACGAAAGCAATGTTTAAGTCAAGACTGAAATGTTTCAGGACACATTAAAGAATGTTTAAAAAATTAAAGTCTGTACACGATTTTCATTCACCTGTTAAACCCTCACAATGGTCCATGCATCACTGCTGATGATGATGTGCACTAACTACTTAACCTTCATACTTATCAACATATATCTCCTCACTATAAATGTTGTTGTCCAATCAGGAATGGGACGGCATCCTGTTTGCATGAGACAAAGAAGATACAATGAAAGGACATAGTTGACCAATGATGTGTGTGCGTCTACTCTCCATTTTTTTGGTTTGCTTCAACACAATTTCATTTGTTTAGTTTTTTACTTTGATTCTCAACCAAAACTTGATGCCCCCACTTGGCAGATTTTGGTAAATTGCAGTGTTGCCAGGTACGGTGGTAAACTGGCTGATTTGACTTGTTTTCATCAGTTTAAGCTGGAACGAAGCATAGTGGGTGGGCTTGAAAAATTGGGCAATGTTTGTGCAGATTAGTTAACTGAACAGCTATACAAAGTAGAACAACTGTATCATAGCAACCACTATATCGCACTTGAGAGCGTGCTGTCTGCAGACATTCAGCTGTGTGCTACAGTATGTGGTACCACTGGTGGCCAGTATTCGAAACAACATTAGGACCTGATAATCCACCTGGACCGGAATGGTCAGGAGAACACTTCTCTGTCATTCAGTGAGCTACAAAATACTCAAAGATGGCAAAAAGAAACAAAAAGAGCCTAAATCGGCCTTTTATCTGAAGCATACAAACTACCCCGACAATCTCAGTTAAGATAACAATGTATCTTTAGCTAGCTTGCATGTTTTTATTTGTAGCCTATAATGCTCACGTTTCTTTAGGTGTGTTGTTAATTGCTAGAGAAATAATGATTACAATGTAATTCATGCAATAAAATAAAATAAACTACAATACTGTGTAAGAGTAAAAGACAAGACATTGGCTGTATCATTAGATGCAGGAAAAGCTTTTGATCGGATAGAATAGCCATACTTAGCCCATGTCCTTATTTTAGACTTGGTGAAAAGGTACTGGTCCTGATGTTAGGGCTATTCAAACAGGGCAGTGTACTGATGCTTCTACTTTCTGATGATCACCATCAGTATCTTCGTTTTTATCCATCATCACCATCTCTCTACCTGATTTTTTTGGGCCACTTTCAAATATTCATATATTACGTTCAAAATGGAATTTGACTTGGTGTAGAATCTGAAGATATACAGTGGGATGATATATGGCTGAACCCGTCTGGCTGTTTGACCACTGATGGAACAAAGGAAATTTAAGATAAATCATAGACTACATATTGCTCTGCAATAGTCTGGCAACCTGTCCGGGGTGAACCCTGCCTTCGCCCACTGACAGCTGGATCAGCTCCAGCGACCCTGATTAGGATAAGCGGTTTTGTGTGATATGCAATGAAATGAACCCAGATATATCAAAGTTTTGTATTAAGTGCAAGGTTACAGAAGGCACATATGCTCACTGTTTTACGATAATGTGTATGTATAAAATTACTTAGGACCTTATTGTTTAAGGAGTTCAACAGCAAGGCTCTGCGGTCTGGTGTGGGGAATGTAGATGTTTTATTTTCAATGTAATGTTTGTACACTGCTGTTCTTTAATGTCACTGACTTTTTTATTTGTCAAATGTAATGTAAACATCATGTAACCATGTTTAATACAAACTTATTTTTATTATTTCATTTGTATTAAACTGTCTACATTTTTCTATCAAAAGTTTATTGTATGTGGATCCAAATTCTCACTTGTGTGTCTTGATAATTATGTCTCCAGTTAGATGATGCAACAGCCTTCAATTAGAGGTGTGAATGTATGTTGTGGTTGCTGGTCCCTGGGCCACACACGAACTCTCTCTCTCTCTCTTTCTTCCTGCCAGCATCATCTCACCTCTTCAACCTGGGGAACAACTTCTGGGGGACTACTGGGGAACTTTTCAAGCAACAACAAAGTTAATTGAACAAAACAAATTTCTGGCCAACTAATGATCTTCATAATGACATAATACACCCACAGAGTCTAATTTAATGAGGGACAAGAAACAAACTAGAAATCTGAGTTAGCCTTCACTATAGTCTAAGGAATACATTCTGTGTACTCACTGAATGCTGAATGTCAAGCCAGATTTTGTTTTACGTGTAAAATGTATGATTCAAAATACATGGAATGCTTCCATTTGCATCATGGTGCTATGTGACTACATACACAGATGATAGAACTATAATAGGCATATTAACATTTCCAAGATTATTTATTATGGGGAACCTTTACTAAAGTAGAGGGTCCTCTGGCAAAAAAGTTACTTGAACTTTGGTCTATATAGAAGCTATGATACTTCATTAAAAATAGATAAATTGTGTTCCAAACTGTTTCAGAGGCTCAGTGAATGAAAGTGAAAACATTTTCTATGTTTAAAAAAAGATCTCATAGAATAGCCTAAATTCGTGATTTGGTGAAAGAGACACAGTAACTTTCGGGAATTTTACTTGTTTCCCACAGCCGAGAGTCCGAAACTAATAAATCCCTCTAGGAAGGACCTTTGTCATGTATTTAGTGTAGTCTGAAGTTATGTCAAACACGATATTGGGCTATCTTGGCTTAATTGTTTGGTGTCTATGGTATCGAATAATATAATCATAATTGCATAGACATTCAAGAATTGAGCAAAAACTAAAAGTAATCTAAGTTGGGGGGACGGACTTTAGACTTTAAAAAAAAAGCTTTTTCGGGATAATAGGCTGTCCAACAAATGGGCTTCTGATCAAGTGGGACATTTTTTGACTATTGGGATTCTCGTGAGAATGTGCCTTCAGAAAAATGGGAAGACCCCAGCAGTAAAACCTTGGACAATAAAACAATTTGTATAATATGTGATGGAATTATGACCCTTCTCTCGTCAGCCCCAATGTTTGTCTTCAGTAGCTGGTGCATGCTTCCTTTTAAGCCAGTTTCTATTGCACTGTGTCACATTTTACTTTGACTGTCCTAGGGGTCCCACAAGGCTCTTTTCTTGGACCAATTTTATTTGCACTATATATTAATGACCTACCTAAGGCATGCCCATACATCAATATTCAAATGTATACGGATGATGCAGTAATTTTAATGCATGCAAAAGATATCCAAAAAGCCTCCTCAATCCTTCTATCTGCAATGACGAATTATCAGGACTAGCTCACTAAATCATGTCTTTTATTGAATACCAAAAAGAGGCTTTGAATGAGGTTTACAAAACAACCAGTAAGTGGGACATATCCGGTGTGCTCCTGAGAGAGGGGGAGCTTGAAATTTTAAATTTAAATTTTTAAATCTTTAAATTTAATTGACAAAATTGTAAGCAAATTAGGCCATTTCTATCAGTTAATGCCCCCAAGAGATTTACACTCAATGAATTTTTTTCACCAATTGAGTATTGTTTCACTAACTGGTCAATTACAAATTTAACACCCCCTTAATCAATATTATCACTTTTCAAGAAAGCTATAAAAGTTTGTAATAAAAAAAACACTTTCATTTGATCATTGTTACGGAATTTAAAGTAAAATTTGCTAAGCTTATTAATATGCTTCCTTTATGTTTAAGGTTATGCATGGGCTTTCTCCACTGCCTTTAAATGTATTTATTAAACAGATGGCTAACCATGGCACTGGCACCAGGGCCACCACTAGGAGACTGTCAGGTGCCACATAGATGCAACACATTTGGGCAAACTCTGCTGTCAGTAAAAGGAAGTAAATACTGAAATGGCTTACCATGTGCTATAAGGGAATGTCCAACATATTCCATTTTTAAGAACCATCTCAAACAATGGCGTGAGGCAAACCAGAACTAACTTGAATTCAGTGGTGAATCGTGACTATCAGAACGGGCCCTTCTGTACCTCCCTACAAAACAGACAAAATACTTATTAGAAATATGGTCATCCCTGGCCGCTTTTATGTTATATGCAAAACGTAAGGTTACTGCTCAATTTTCAAAAATTATGTTGTTCTTGTTATGCACACGCGCGCTGTCGGACTTCACGACGGCAGTCACGTTATGAACAACAATCATTCAACACGTGTGTGGAAAGTAAATGCAACCAGTTCAACAAGATGCAACACTGAAGCAAAACCAGCAATACAAATGTCAAAGTTTCACTCACCAATGAGGTTCACTTGAATACAAAATCCATCCTCCTGTCCTTCTGGATGAATTTTTCAATAACCCTGTCATAAAGCTGATCCTTGGTTTTTAGATCCAAGAGAACTTGCTTTGCAATAGCTATGGAAGCTAATGCACAGAGTCGGGATTGTCCTGTTGTGTTCCTCGAATATATTTTTATCCGTTTGAGGGCGGAAAATGTCCTTTCCACGGATGCAGTGGTGACAGGGATTGTTACAACTAAACATGTTAGTTCCTATAACTGATGCATGCTGTCACAGAGTCCTTTTTGTTGGAGAAAGAGGAGGAGGTCAGAAGGGTTCTTTCCCTGAAAATCTGCCATAGAATACATCACAGACATCTCATTTTTCAGCCGTGGCAGGTCAAAGTGCGGCCCGTAGCTTGCTGTCAGGCTTGAGAAGGCAGCTTCAGGGAATGCAGTCTTAAAGCTGGTGAACTGTTGGGGGTCCAAAAGGGAAAGGAATGAAAGTTTTTCGTGATCTTTGAACCGATTTTGCACTTGATTTACAATATTGTCCAGAATTTTATCGTGCAACTTTTTGTAGTGTGAGCGAGTTTCTCCATGGGCTCTCCGTCCAGTTGGCCCGCCGGTGTTCTGCACAGTCTCGTCATGTATTTGATCAAAACGTTCCCTCTGTCCCTCAATGCAAATACAAAATTCGTCCACACAAAACTGCATGTCAAATGACTTATTCTGTAAAATGTCAAAGAGCACATCTGCATGTGGAAACATTTCATTGAAAGTCGAAAGCAAAAAGCAAAATTCAAAGTTTCCCAGGTTTGATATGTAGCCATCAGCACTGTGTATGGCAGCATCTTCAAATTCATCATGGTGATCAACTATATATGAAACAGAAACTTTTCAAATACAGTGCACACTAATCTTGATGAAAAATTCCACCTGGTTGGTGCCACTCTTGGCAGTCTCTTCTGACATATTTCATCAAGCAGCTGCGTTCGTTTTAGCGATTTAGAAAAGAACGCAGCCAGGCCAGAAAGGTGTGAGAAGAAAATTTTGCATTCTCTAATTTTTGCAACACCTTGAGATAAAACCAAATTGAGGGCATGTGCATAACAGTGTATGAAGAGGGCCTGTGGGATCTTTTCCTTTACCTTGGCTTGGATTCCTTTTAACCCCGAGGCCATAACGGCAGCGCCGTCATAGCACTGAGCTACAAGTTTTTCCACGCATCCATATTCCTCCAAGAACCCGAGAGCCAGGGCTGCTATGTCCTCTGTCCGTTTGTTTCCTGTCAAATCCTCAAATTTGATGAATCTCTCTTTTACGCCACCTGTTACAAAACGAAGAACAAGCGATAGCTGTGCAGTATTGCTGACATCTGATGTTTCATCCAGCATTACAGCTACAAAGGTGCTTTCCTTATTTCTTCTTTGATCGTCTCACCCATCACATCGGCTACAGCACTAATCAAGTCATTCTGGATTTGACTTGAGGTTCCAATAAACACTTTGGAAGTGGACAGATGGTAGTGCAAGTCTGCATCATATTCCGCTAAAAACGATAGTAGCTCCAGGTAATTACCACGATTAGCCGATTCTCTGCTCTCGTCATGGCCCCTGAAAGGTAATTCCTGTTTCCCAAGGAAAATCACACAATGGATCAGACTTCTGTGTTTTGGTGTTTTTGTGCAGCCTTGGTTAAACAGCTAAGGTTCTCGTAACCTTTCCAGTTCCACCCTTGTCGGTTCCGAACAACAAGCACTCCCAGCAGTACAGCCTCTTGTGTCGAACCGAGCTCGTAAGCCAGGGGTATCGTTCCCAGTTGCTAGCCTGAAAATGGCGCACATAACCGGCTTTTGCAGGTTGCTTGAGCTCAAGGTGTTCGGGCGTTGGGCGCCTTTTTTAACAATGTCCATCTTTTCAATAAAGGTCGTCTGGAAAAGGGCACTGATAATAATTTGGCGATTATATCGTCTCCACCGGCGACGATATCCTCCTTTTGCTTATAGAACTTTTGTGTTCATTAATACGCAGCTTGAGCTTTCTGGTAGTTTTGCCTACATACACAAGTCCACATGGACAATATAGCATGTACACAACATGTGTGGATGTTGTGTACATGCTATATTGTGAAATGACAGAGACTATCCTGTAGCGGTACACTTTAATGATGAAAGACACGACATATCCACTTTAAGGTTTTGTGGCATTGAAAAAGTCAGACTACCACCTAGAGGTGGCGACTTTGACTTGTTTTTAAAACAACGTGAGGCGTTCTGGATATTCACCCTACAAACCTTGTCTCCCAAAGGTTTGAATGATGAATTATTATTAAACATAATGTTGTGAATTAATTTTTCCGATTCTCTATTCGATTTCATTTCATTTTATTTGTACTTATTTCAAACGTATAACACTCGTTCTTTATAATGTGACATATTTTGTCCTTTCTTTTCTTTTATAGGGACAGACTTTAGAAGATAATCTATGCAAACTCCTAAAAATCCTGTCCTACAAAAGAAATAGGAAAGTACTGATCTTGGCATTATAGCCTTTCTACAATTTCTATATTTATCTTTATGTGTTTTTTGATTGAAGACATACCTCATATATATTAAGTATTATGTGTATGTTTTCATGTTTGTAGGCTTTTAGTGCCACATATGATGTAAATTGATTGTTTATTTGTCGATGGTTTTGATTTGTGGATGTCATTTGATTGGGGCAATCGGATTGGTCTTCCAACCCATTTACGAACCCCAAATGCTATTTAAATGCATGCATCCTTACTTCCATGTAAAATAACCTGATGAAGGTCTACGCACCGAAACGTCGTGACTAAAATACATTTATACGCAAGTGAAGAAGCCAGTGTGCGGGAGTTTTTGTTCTATAAAGTAAGTATATGTTAAAATGATCATATTTCTTTGTAGAATAAACAGATGACTGTAGTTTAAACACAAAAAAATTGTAATACAAATAGTAAAATTACAGCATGAAAATGTTAAAACAATGTTTTTTGACATAAAATAGCGATAATACTGTACTATAGAAACTATTGTGGATAGATTAATTACTTATTGACAAAAAGGGTTTTAGCCTACTATATTGGAACCATATACAGTCTATGATTGGAACTGAAAAAAAAATCACATGATTTACTAATGTTACTAACGTTTACTGACTCGTTTTAATTTGGTCATGTACTTTATTTTTGTATGGTTGTGAGTATTTATTTGAGTGCTTGTATCATTGCCTGTATGACTGGGTAAGGGATGGAGCCAGATTTGTGCTGTCTCCATCCATAATGATTCATATCTTATTGAAGAGGCAGTGTGTCACTCTGTGTCACTCTTTGTTTATGTTTTTGTTTTTTCCAGTGACTTTATTACCACGTCTGGCCTGGCAATAACAGCCAAACAGGCAAAAAAGAAGTGGAACAACCTTAAGGATAAATACAAGGTAAGCTGCCTGTTGCTCTGCTCTGTATTACTGAGAGAGCCTTCAGTTTCACAGTGTAGTGATTAATACCCTATTTTCAGGACCTTAGGGATCCCCCCACAGGCAAAGGGGTAGAGGCCGGTGGTGTGACTGCTGCCCCCTGGCAGTGGTACAGTGATATGGATGCTGCACTCCGGGGGCAGTTGCAGCAAATCTGACTGCCACTACAGGTGGCGTGGTCACACCAACGGCCTCTACCTCTTCTGCAGAGGAAGCCAGGGCAGCCTCCAACAAAGAGGCCCAGGAACAACCTCCTGGAGTTCTTGAGAGAGCAGGCAGAGAAGGAAGAGGAGAGGGAGAGAAAGGCCGTAGAGAGAGGGGAGAAGAGTGAAAGGGAGGCAGCAGCTAGAGCAGAGCGTTATCTTAATCTGTTCGAGAGTCTTGTGAATAAGTTTTGATTTAAATGTGTTATTTTAATTGTAAATAAATATTGTTCAGTTTCAACCCAGGCAATTCATTCTTGAAGGCAATAGTGTATTGTATATATTTACAACAAAAGGAAAATAATCACAAGGTCCTATATTTTAAAGTTATATACAATTATGTTCTTAGCCAGAACAAGAAAAAGCAGGGTTCACACTTGTCCTGGTAAGTGATTTCCTAACGAGTGGGAACCCTGAAAAAGAACATTGCAACAAATGAACATATACAACATATAAACTACCCACAAACAAGTCGTTTTCCCCAGAAGAAACTAAATCGATTTGATCATGAACGAATAATGGATTATTCTGACCCACCTCTATCTATCTATCTATCTATCTATCTATCTATCTATCTATCTATCTATCTATCTATCTATCTATCTATCTATCTATCTATCTATCTATCTATCTATCTATCTATCTAACCTCTAGTGAGCATGACTACATCTGGAGAGGTTTACAGTCTAGATGTAGTCATGTTCACCCAGACATGCAGGCAGTTCTCCAGGAGCAGAAAGCTGGGCAGCAAGCCTTCCTCGGACACCGTTCCCCGACAGCTCCCTCTGCATGACTTCTGCAACATCCTCCCTGTCATCTGGTCCCTCCTCCTCCTCCTCCTCCTCCTCCAGGATATCACCTGCTACCACACACATGTTGTGGAGGATGCAGCAGGCACCAATCACTTTCGGGGCGAACAGAGGCCGGATCTCCAGGGCCCTCAGGAAGATGGAGCGCCAGCGAGTTTTCAGGATGCCAAAGGTGTGCTCAATAATGTTCCTTGCCTTTGCATGGTGCCTGTTGTACCGGGCTTCAACTTGGTATCCTCCATCTCCTAATAGTATGTACCCAGCTGGTGGATACAGGGCCTGCTTGTACATCGGAGATCTTCTAAGTACGAGTGCGTCATGTACAGATCCTGTATTTCCAATGTACACATCCAGAAATGCGCCCTTGGCATCACAGATGCCCTGCAGTAGCACTGAGGGGAAAAGTTTTCTGTTAATATAGCATTTCTTCTGTGGCTCTGCAGGAGGAAGAATCCTGATGTGGCACCCGTCGATGGCACCGGCAGCACAGCGGAATGCCTCATGGCCAGCAAGGCGAACAAAGCCAGCCCCCACCTCCTCCATCTCCTCTGGTTTGGGGAAATGAATTACTCTGTGGAAGATGGTCATCATTTCCTCCACGACGTTGTGGACGGTCCTGCAAACGGTGGCTAGTCGCATTGGCAAAGATGTCTGCAGTTACCCTGGCGGACGCTCCACAGGCAAGCCAGTACACCGTGACCAGGACCTCCATTTCATGGCTCCATCCATGGGCTTTTTGCCGGGGCAGCATCTGGACCAGCATGTTGATGCTGCTCCTGGATAGACCGAAGGCTGGTTTCAAGTCAGCTCCAGAAAAGAACATGGCGAGGAGAGGCACATGGTCATGCACTTGTGCATACCTTTGTAATGGACTTTGGTCCTGTAAAAAAAAAATATATATATTTTTGGAATTTCTTTACATTGTTTATTAATTGCTATCTTTATTATGTATTATATTTATTGCTTATTTATGTTTTTACTATTTGATATTTATTAAACTGTTTATCTAAATATGAATTGTCTATCAATTGCTGAAGTCTACCAGAATTAAATTTCCCTCTAACTTCTGACATGTTTGATCTGGTGCTTACTGTTATTAATGTAATCTATTTATTTCATTGCTTGATAGGCAGTGTAAGAGCACACCTATCTTCCCAGTCAATACTTTTGCATTGATGTATTGTGATGTTTGTGCACCTAACTGTAGAAGGCCTGTCAGACTGAGTATCAGCCTCTTTATGTTGAGTACCAAGAAGACAAATGGCAGGTATGTATGTGGAATGTATGCTAATCCATTCCAATATTAAACTAAAGTATCAAACCTCCCCTGAACTTGCCAGTTTATCAGGTAGGCCTAGATAAAGCTAATGTAGTCTAATATAACAGCCCTGTATATACATGTTAACTTCAGCAAGGTTATAATGTTGCTTTTTTTTAATGCAAATTGTTTTTCAGAGGTGTTGGTCCATCCCATGTATATGAAGGGTAGACTAAATATTAGAAACACCTCTCAGTATAACGTTACAGTTCAACAGCACCACAAACCAAGCTGACGCTGCTTTTCTTCAAGACGGTCCATGGTGAGTGTTGATCGAAACATTGTCAACGACAACTTCCTCTCATTCATTTCTTGTGAAAAGCAAACCTCTACAAAAGAGGGCACTGCAGTTTAAATGAAATTGTCTGAAATAGAAGTGTTCAATCTGCCAGTAATGTATAGAAAACAATTGTTTTCTGCTGAGCAATAATCCTAGCAAGTGGTGAAAAACACATTTTAGGCAGTTTTACAGTGAGATTGATATTAGATAGGAGTCATAAACCAAGATTTTACACCTTTTTGTATTGAATACATTTGCAGTATTTAGGTGTTGCTTTTACTGTAAAACTCTGCCATTAATACAGCAAAAGACACTACATTATAAAAAAAATTTGAGTAAAAATTACAAAAGAAAATTGGTTAAATAACAGATTTGTAATGAGACTTTTACAGTTAAACAAGGTTGTTTGGTATTTTTCAGTGAAATTGAATGGGATTAAATGTACAATATGCAAAAATTGCATGTAAATATTACAGAAATAATTTGTTTATTAGCAGCTTGGTCATGTTAATTCAGCAGAAAAGAGCTGTTGTATGGGTTTAAAATGTATATTACAACAGTTTTAAACTGTAAAATGTACAGGTTGTTCTGTTAAGTTGTTTACATTTTTACTGTAGTTTTTACAAAATATCCCTGGCAACCACAGCTGCCAAGTTGTTTTGTAAAAACAACAGGAATTTTTTTACAGTGTATCTATATATCGTCACCTGTAATATGGAATATACGTTTTTGTTACCTGCCTAGGGACTGCGGATGAAACATTTGCATTTTTGTTAACTCTGGCATGTTTAAATCTTGTATGCCATACTGATGCTCATTAACATGATCTGTCCTATCAAATAAATACATAAACAATTACAGTTTACTTTAGTTGATATACCAACTTTTCCAATTCAGCCAAGCACTTTTGTAATATTTTAACTTTTCTCTTGATTATTGGAGCCCCTATAAGAATAAATAAACTTAAGAGTCCTCTGGTAAAAGTAATATCAGTCTTCAGTTGTCTTGGATGGACCAACACACACTCAGTATCATATGTAATACTCTATTTACACAAGCATAGCCCATTGTCAGCACAATTGCTGAAAGTGGTTTGGTGCTCATAAAACCTGCAATCTCACTATAGTTTTTGTTTTTTTTGTGATATAACATCACCCTACTTCCGACTTTTCTACTTGAACATGAACATACGTATGTCCTTTTTGACTGCCGGGAGGATCATTTTTGCAAGACCACAAAAGCGTTCTGCCAATAGCTCCTTGAAACAAATTACTCAAGCTATCGATTTCTTACAAAAACACTTTCCTGTTGGCATATAGAGACATTAGGTAATGTCTTAGTAAATAGAACTGTCAGGTGCAAGGTTGTAAGAAAAACCACAACATCAGTATTCATGATACATATGAGTAAAGATGTAGGCATGTAGTCCTAATTTGTATTTAAAGCTAATTTAGATGCAGCTGTAGTTCTACCACTGTACATTAATACAGATAACTTACAGGCCACAAGAGGAATACTGGTGCTCAATGTTCAAGGTGTAAAAGGAAATCGTAAGCTCCTCTTTGAAGCTGTTGCATGATAGGAGTCTTTTTGTGGTCTAAAGTAACATCTGTGTTTTTTTGTTTTATGATTTAGCTGAGTACAAATATTTAGGCCCTTTATCCACTTATTTACTAAATGTGAAACTAATGTGTGTGGTCGGCCTCTATGTAGAATTCAAAGAAACAATTAAATTTAGGGTTGTTAATATTGCGCTAGATTTTTATAAATATCCAATTGAAAAAAAAACATCCCAGTAATGCCATCTCTTTTCCAATGAAAGTAACCATCAGCACTAGCTCCAACAGTCCCTAAATCTAGTGACAAAGTTGCCAAGTCTGCAACACTGGCATAGGTGAGCAGGTAGGCCGTCCAATCATTTCATTTGGGCCAAATGATTACAACTGTAATTTTCCCCCTTTTAATTTAGCGGCCGTCTAAAGGTCTTTCAAAAATGCAATTCCTCAATAATAACCTCTGATAATAACACTCATTCAAATGAAGTCATTTTAAAAGACTGTTCCTTTTTTAAAATACTTTTGGACTTAGTGTTAGAGGAAGGAACAAGACAAGCAAGAAAAAGAACATGGAAGAAATTAGAGCAGACATGAAAAAAATGACAGCCATTCGACCCTCTGAAACAGCTTGCGTCATGGCGTAGGAGGATCCGACATGCCGAAGTGCATCTGACATATGTGGTCTTTATTTGAATGCAGATTCTTTTTACCCAAACCTCAAACGCCACCTCCACCTGTCAGACACTTTTGGATGTTCCGACACGGAAATTTGTATATGCAAAAGAAAAAATGATCAAATCGCTCCACGATACAATCAAGCAGTGTTTCTAGGCCAAAAACGAGCTGACTTAACTTGCCAGACAGGTATGTGACTCACAGAGAGAGAGTATATCAGGAAGTTGACTGATGGCCTCTCCAGCATATATCTGAAGAGGTACAGTAAAATGAGCATCCCCTCCTGACGAGCCCTTTTTTTGGAAGCTAGAAGACAATGAGAGGTAAACAAATACAATTACCATTCTAAAACTTCACCTTCTCTTGCATAGGTGGTTATTATGTTTTCATGGAAACTTTAGGTGTATATTACAGAAAAATGCATAGATTTTCCGTTTTGTTTTTGTTTGTTTTTTGTTTTTTAAATGAAACTTAACTCCATTCTTCAACTAAACTCAAAATATTCCTAATATCAAGTAACTTCAGTAACTGGAAGCAAGAAATGTCTGCTGTGTTAACCCAATTAGATTTACCAAAGTCAGATGTTTGGTGAGAAATTAAACTTATTCCTGGGCACATTGCCAGACAGGGTTTGAATCACGAGAACTTGTAGGTCTCAGTCTTTAAAAGGCAATCATGTCATAAAAAAGTGTTCTCAAACACATTGGAATTAACTTAGATTATACACAACAAATCTGAAATGGCAATATTCATTTTCAAAACTTGGTTATTAACTTAAAATAATAATATAAAAATAAAATGGAGTTTCATAAACCAGAACGCTGATAGGAATACACAATAACTAATCAAATAGTTAAACAAATAGTGTTTAGGACAAAGAATGCAAAGATTTAAAGGTGCAAAAAGGCAGCAAACAACTATTATCTATGTAAAGATCACTTTACATCATTAGCATCGTCGAGAGGCAACAGAAATGCTCCCCATCCTTTAGCCTGTATTTACCATTTTTAAAATATAACCATGACATGCTAAGCTGTTACAACATCTAGGAATCGCGCACACTAAAACATTTTGCACCCTTTTAATTTGAGTAGTGTGGGAGGGATTGTTACAGGCACTGGTCCGATCACCACGGAAATTGTGAACTATAATCTGGTTTTAACACTTCAGGTCCACATCACTCCCAAAGACGTAAAGGATATGATGATCATTTAATCTATTTCACTGCTACCCACTCATAGGCTAAGAGCATTTCAAGAAGCTCCAGAATCTGAAGGAGGAAACAAAAACTGCATGTTTCTTGAAAGTTTTTGGTTTCCTTCATTTTTAAGTTTTATCATGTTCACTGATGCTCTACGTCGCTGTAAATGTATGAGGGTGATTACATTTGAATATAAGAAAATACAACCAAATAAACACACACACCCACACAATATTAGAACATTGGATTTGGGTATATGATCTCATTCTCCTCTGGCTGAAATGCCACTCTACATAACCAGTTTCCCTACTTTATTTATCCCTATATTTATCATATTAAGTATGATGTTTGTGACATGCTCGCACAGAAGTCTGGCGTCATGATAAAATGTGACTCGTGATTCAACGGAAATAGGTGAAATGACAATTTGGTGGTAGCCACCACGTAAAAAAAAAGTTACTTTAAAGTGTCAGCTTTGGAACAGGCTGTGAATTCCCTCATCATTTATTAAATGTACTGGCGGTCAGTGTGATAAAGCTAAAATCTAGTAAGTTATACGTATAAAGTGAACAGCAAAATTTTAAACAAGGTGGATTGTCTGACTGGGAAGTTAATCTCTCAAAGGAAGTATGTCTAAACAAGCACTGACTAAAGGACTTTTGGAAAAGTATTAAAAGTAAGTGTGTAGAAGTCTTTTTTCATGGTGACACCTTCTCATTCATGGTTGTTTACGCCAAAAAATTGAGCATTTTTTTAACTAATTTGTTCCAGTGACTGAAATTTAACTAGACCTCAACCACACTTTTGTTGCCTTGAGCACATTTTGTAGAAAACGAAACAAAAAGAAAAACAGTCTGTATTATCAGCTTGCATATTCAGTAGATGTGAAAACTTTTTTGAGTACGTCTATTTTTTTTAAATTGTTAGCCTCCGTGTAGCATTTTGAAAAAAAGCTTGTGCACCAGATCAGTCTCACATTACGTCTTGCAGTTCCAAGCATCTGTGCTATCAGCTACACTATCTGGAATACATGTATACCTGTCCTATGATTGTAATGAGAAATAATTGCGTTGCTCGTATTCTCTGTCTAGTTGGGATGGCATTATCAAAGGCAGCGGGATTCTTGGTTGTTCTTCTGGTTATTTACCACAGTCTGCAGAATCAGGGATACGGAGAGTCTCTGAGATTATTCTTTGAGGTAAGATTAATAATTAATAAGGAATAACACTCAACATATGAAATATATGAATTTGGTGTGTCATATTGCCAGTAGTTAGTAACAGTTATTGTTTTATGTCGACAAACAAGTACAATTTAACTTATCAGTAGGACATTGATTTTTTTTTCCAGGAATTGGTGGGTACAAAAGCATCACACACTCATGCCAGAGCAAAAAGAGTGGGTGAGTCACATTTTGATATTATCAACAGAAACATAGCACTCCTTATCTCGCAACTGAAGTGTGGAATATTGATTCAATATCTACCTATGTCCGTCTCTTGTCTTCACAGCTTCGTCTGAATATGTAATCCAAGTTGATGTCAGCACCTCTGATCCGGAGGGTCTCCAAACGCGTTTGAATAAACTCGTAGAAAACTTACCTTTACTGATCGGAACCTCTGAAATTACCAGCATTAAAACAGGTATAACCTCCTTTCATTGTGTTGCCCCATTATTTGTCAAATTAAAATATGTTAATGTTACCAGTGAACTGTGCAAAGAAGGAAGAGATCATCATCTGTAAAGTGAAAAACTATACAAACTTGAATAAAAATATAACACTGGTGTATACCAACAAGAGTAAGTATTGTTCCAGACATTACAGAGCATTGAAATAACATCCAGGCCAAGATGTGTTTGCCTGTAATAAGAAGTACTAAGGTCAAATTCTATTCCATTCTCTCTGGCTTCAGATCGATGTAAGCAAGGCCAAGAGATTGAAGTTCTCTGCAAAAAGGACGAGGTGGGAGAGAAGACAGTAGTTTGTGGGAGAGATGGTTCGTGGACAGAACAGAGAAACAACTGCATTCTACGATTGCTTCAGCAGCTGCGAGAGGAGTCTAAGGTTAGCTACTTCTCTAACTGTGTCTGACACCAAATCACATTGACCAGCAGATTCAGTGAAATGGGGGCCTTAGGCTAACTCAGACATGGGGCCTCCACCGCTCCTCTTGGTCTTGGCAGTAGTAAAATTAATCCGACAAAGAGTGTAGGGGGATCCATCTAAATATAAGTATGCTTTCTTAAGTGAACAATTACCTGAAAATAGGAATTGTTGTGTTTTCGTTACCTTAAACGAAGAGGGTCCTCTTCTCAGAGGCTGCCACCATGTTTCTACCATAGACTGTAAATAACAAATGGACGTAGTTGTCGTGACGTCACCCATTGGTTTGTGGACTACGGTTTTAGAAGTCCCGAGTCTGGCATTTTGCAGTTGCCATCTTGGATTTTGCCTCTTGCCATCAGATTTCTTTTTGCAAACATTGAACGGAAGTTATTTGGAGAACCTCTGGTAGCGACCTCTCAATCCCAAGGTAGCCCCACCCATAAGTATAACCTGCTTAAACTTCTATTTGACTCTAAATGGACCATAATTTACTAAATGAACATCATGCTGTATTGAAGAAGACCTGAAACTAGAGATTGAGACCATAAACTCATGTTCACAATGTTCATTGAGGGAATAAATCAAGTTAGAGGTAGAGTCATTTTCTCAAAAACTTATTTTCCATCTTACTTCTTTTTACAACCGGAGGAGTCGCTCCCTGATGGATATTAGAGAGAATGCAAGTTTAAGGCACTTCAGCATTCGCTTCACTTCTCAGAACATGAGGTTACCACCATGTTTCCTACGGTATCCCAGAACAGACAAATTAAACACTGGCTCTCGATAGGGCCATTTGTGTTTGCTAGTTGTCCACCGTTGTTCCCTTCCATGCTTGGCACACTGGAGAAGTATCAGTTGGTTTGCCATCTGCTACCTCACTGCTAGATGGCGCCAACTTCTACACATTGAACTTTTATGTAAAACTATTACAGTAATACCATAGTCAAAGTTAACCACATCTAAAACATTATCATGGTAAATGTAGAAGAATGACATTGTTTCATCTAAAAATAGAGGGGGCTGAATCCCTCTAGAGTGCAATAGAATTATAAACATAAACTGGAGGGCACATTTGACAATGATAAAACACTTTTTTAAGTTATAGCAGTAAATGTGTTAGATTTAGTATAGTAAAATAATTATTTTTTTTATCTAAATATTATCATAGATCTAGACACAAAGAAGTTACATGACTTTGTAAGACAACTAGCTAGTACAGTAACCCCAAAATGACTTAGCCCAATGTCCACCCACAGTATAGAGGTGCACCTTTTCAAGTTTTGATTATTTTGTAAAACTACTGTTCACAGAGTAATGGATTCAATTCAATTCAATTCAGTTTATGTTGTATAGTCCAAAATCACATTAATTACAAATTTGCCTCAGAGGGCTTTACAATCTGTACACATGCGACATCCTCTGTCCCGGAACCCTCACATCGGCACAGGAAAAACTCCCCTAAAATATGAATGAGTGAATGAACTTTCACACTGAAAAAGACACAAATCAAACCTTAAATTTACTGTTCATGTGTTTATATGGATATTTGTGATTCGTTGGTTACAGTGATCATGTTCAAAGACTGTTGGTTACAGTGCCAATCATGTTCAAAGCCAAACTACAGTACCATCCAAAACAATCTAGGCCCAGTGTAGCAGATGTGGAGTCTGAAATCACTCAGCTGTGAGCTAGTGACCGGTCCGGGTGTAGTTTCTTGTCAGCCAATAAAAGTGCCAGAAAGTGTGCTGAGGTTGGCCATTTGTGTTTTAGACATGGGAGTTCTGTTAGCTGATAGCCAAACATGAACAGTACCATCCAAAACAATCTAGGCCCAGTGTAGCAGATGTGGAGTCTGAAATGCACTCAGCTGTGCTATAGCTAGTGGCCCCTAGCCGGTCAGAAAGCTCACCTGTTCAACGGCATCCACAGAAGGTTTGCTGATCCGGTGATGAGTTGAGCAGTTCCCCCAGGATCAGTCCCCCTGCTAACAGCTAACTGGAAGTCTGTTTTCCCTGAGGAGCTTAAAAGATTGGTCTCTATTTAAGCTTTAATCACTGCACTACTGACAATTGTCAACATAATTGCATAAAGTCGGTCGATCCCACAAGAAAGAAAGACTGTTTCAACAGGATTGTGGGATTTTTTTAATTAATCAGGATACTTTCAAATATGCTATAAGTGAATGAAAATCCTACACATTCTAACTTTGATTTGATGCTTGAGATTCCATTAAAAGCTAACACTTTTTTTCTCTTTTAAATCTCACAGTCCTTGGATGACGATTTACTGCCAATGTTCTTGGAAAATCTCAGCAACAACTCCGGCAAGGAAGCGGTTGGATCTCCTGCAAACATCAATACCATTGTTGACATCCTCAAAAATGTAGCCGACTCGAATATCACAATAACTAACACTTCGATGATGGTATGTGAATTAAGTGTGCTGGTGTGTACCCATGTCCTAAACAATATGTACTGCATTTCACATGATCTAATAGCTGCTTTCTTTTCAATCTAGTACATCCTGTTAACCACAGGGGTCCTCACCACAAGTGGATCAAAGAAATCATGGGATAAAACCAAGAACATCGCAAGAAATCTTAGCTCAATATTATTGTCGTCTCTTGAGAAGTTAACAAGTAGACTTACCAATGACACTTTTGACATCGACACGCCTCATATTCACCTGATCAAAACTAAATTCACTGACAATTTCACTGCTGAGTTTAATTCTTCGGTGAAGATAAATGTACCAGAGTCTGACGGAAGCGTTAAGTCCATCACCATGATAACATTTGACTCAATAGACAACATACTCCCCGTAAGAGATGAAGACAATTCAACCTCTCACCTCTCCATTAACGGAAGAGTCGTACTTGTTAGGTCCAGTGGCGCAATCAATAATGTTTCCTTCACTTTTGATATTTTTAATGAAGCTCTCGGGAACCCTGAGTGTGTTTTTTGGAACTTCAGCCTCTTTGATGGCATCGGGGGATGGGACGAAGAGGGCTGTGAGTTGGTACACCACGCCGGTAAAAACGAAATCTGCAACTGCAACCACCTGACCACCTTCTGTATCCTCATGTCTCCCCACGGTCCAGATGACCATGCTTTGTTGCGTTTGTTGAAATATATAACCTACATTGGAGTTGGCATATCTATGGCTTCCTTGGTCATATGCCTGATAATTGAAGCTGTCATATGGAGGAAAATAAGGAAGAACAACATATCTTACTTGCGTCATGTTTCCATCGTTAACATCGCCCTGTCTCTCCTGATTGCAAACGCTTGGTTTATTATCGGGGGGTTTATTTCAGATGCAGAGGAGAAAAACTCACCAGCATGCACTGTGGCTACTTTCTTTATCCATTTTTTCTACCTGGCCCTTTTCTTCTGGATGTTAGCCTCAGGTCTGCTGTTGCTCTACCGCACGGTCAATGTCTTCGACGGGGGATTGTCAAAAAAAGCTATGTTGGCTATTGGATTCTCTCTAGGCTACGGGGCGCCTCTCGTCATCGCGATCATATCTATAGCTTTAACTGAACCCACAGACGTGTACATCCGACATAATGGCTGCTGGCTCAATTGGGACCAGTCCAAAGCTCTCCTGGCCTTTGTGGTCCCTGCGCTGTTCATAGTGGTGATAAACATTGTGATCCTGTTGGTGGTGATATACAAAATGTTGGGGAGAAGGGCAGCAGGAGACGCTGCACAAACAGCTGAGAGGCACGTTCTGGTGGTTATTATCAGGTGTTTGGTTGTCCTCGCACCATTTTTCGGATTAACTTGGGGTCTGGGAGTCGGCACAATGGCCCAACCAAAGAATAAAGGAATCAATCTTGCATTTGCATTCTTCAATTCACTACAGGTACAAACAGAGTAGTAATACTGATCAATATATAACTGTATACTGTGATACTTAAATTGCCTCTATGGATTCTGAAAAGTGCTTTTGCCTTTGGTCATTGAAACTTTCTGTGTCTTTTTTGAAGGGTTTCTTTGTATTGGTGTTTGGAATGCTGTCGGACAAAAAGGTTTGTATGTGTAAATATTAAAGAGTTGAATCAGGTGCTCGTGGAAAATTAACTCACAGCCAGAATACACATACATTATTTCTAATATTGCATTGCTAATGTTTAACATATGAATTTGCTTCCAAGCAGTAGACAAAGTGATGAATCGCAAGAGAGTAAATAATGAGACGGAATCTAGGACATTGTTATAGCAACCATTGTGATTTTACTATGTATAATTTCTTCATTTAATATGTCAAGCAACAACTCACAGAGTTAGCAGGAATTCAGAATTAACATAGCACTGCATTTAAAAAACACTGGTGTGGATGTGCTGTCACAGGAGAAAGTGGTGATTGGTTATTCAGAAAGTCCAGTTCGAATAATTCATCCATGAGTTTGAAGGCTTATGAGACGCAAAACACTGCACACACTCAGAGAACTATATTAAATCATACTTGTTGACCCTTGTAAAACTGTTTTCATTGGAACAAACTTGTTTGAGTTTTCTAGCAATGTGCACATTTTTGTGAATTAACTTTTCAGGTGTGGTCAGAAATTACAAAGATGTCACAACATTCCAGAACTGGGACAAAGGTAAGAACAGTTTGCATAATCGTGTCACTTCTTTGTAAACTTTTGCAAACTCAGATTTTGGGATGATTTATCTTTTTTTTTCTTTTATTCTTGTTTTAGAGCACCAGCGCTGGAAGCTCACCATCAGGTGGATTTGGCTTTTTTCCCAACTGGAAAAGAGGAAGAGGTAAAGCAACAATAATTAAAATTAAAAAAAGAGCACAGACTGTATTTCTTAATTCTAGTGTAGCGGTTTTGTAGCTCTAGCTTTGTAATGACGGGATGGATTGCCATGGAATTTAAAGTTTGCACTTTTACAGTAAAATAGCTCAACATCTTTAATGTTTACTATAGTTTCTTAATGTGTAATGTTAAGTGGTGTTCCTCTGGTTTTTGATGTTGCACCACCATCCGGTCAAAATGTCACTTTGTCTAATTCTTGCTAATGTGCTAAATTACAAATGATAAAAATGCATACTAAACCAAAAAAATTTGCTTTGCTTAACGTTAACTTCGAATGCCACTGTTGATATTGTTCAGAATCCTATCACTCAATTATTAACCTAACACAAAAATTTCAACTAATTTCTTGTTTGTATCTGGGTTCACTCCTAAACAAACAGCTTGGAACAGGAAACAGACCAAAATAACCTAATTGGGGCTATTTATCTGGTTTGGTAACACAGTAGCTGTGGGGGGAACTATCTTGGAATAATAACAACAGCGTGTTAACGTAATCATTGTGAGCATGTTAGCATGCTGTCCTTAGTATTTAGCTCAAATCCTGCACTTTGTCCATTAGGGCGCGTACTGTATCTAGCACTCTTTCTTCCACAAGAACTCCGTTCTTGGTGCAAACGCAACATTTACACTTTGCCACATGGATAATTGCAATCAGATGCAAAGTAAGGGCAAATTTCACTCGTCTTTATCCTTTGTAAATCAGACCTTGACCAGGGCAGATAGCAGTTGACGATGATGCGCAAATGCCCCTTCGCTAAATCCTGCCCCTCAAACGCCAACTGGACAATCATAGCGTGGCGTCAACCAGCTAATGACCAGGGACTATATAACTGTACAGCTCTTTGTCACTTTCAGGCTGGTTTAGTGGATTAGGAGCTAGTCATGGTTAAACATTGTGTAATAATGATACTTGTTACCCCGATAGGTTGGAAGGAGATATATGTTTCTTAAACGTTACGTTTCTACGTAAAAACCTGTGAATCTAACATTAGCATAGTTCGTTATCACATCATGAATAAGCGTTAGCACGTCTATGCTACGCTAGCTACTGAAGGTATACTGAATGTATACACATGCTGCTTTTACTTTTTAATGATGGTAACTGTGACTCTGACCTTCCCAGCTTTAAAGGAACAGTGTTTTTACATAGTTTCATTGTCTTCTGTTTCAAACTGCTGAATCAACAGGTCAATTGAAGACCCTTCTGATAAATTTGATTGCAATCCGGTCCTCGTGAATTTGCCCGTTAGTCTTGTGTTGGTAGCAGTTTTCATATTATGTGCCACAGACTTAATCATTTTGTTTTGTTTCTGTTTTTGTAGATGTTTACCATGTGTCACCTAGTGACTCCCTCAACACTTCGGTCAGAATGACAACGAACCCATCAAACCAGGAAGGGTGAAGGAGGTCAAATACAGTTTATGAAGAGGTTCCACTTAGGCACTCAATTAGACAAAATTACGACATTCAAAAGTATTGAGCACATCGTGATGTAAGTTGATGCAAAATGGCTCTTGGTTTTGGTTTACTTTGCCAATCAAATCAGTTAGACAAGGCAAGGCTGTCTTACACAGATCATTTAACTTGTTTGCTCAAGGTGTGGCATCACAATGACAAATTGACTTGGACAGGACTATCAGTCAAATATAATTCCAAACAGGTAGAGGTAGTGCCAAGAATTACTCAGAGAAAATATAAAAAAGCTCTTTTTTTTAATATATGGAACATTTGAGGCTATTTTAGCATGCTCAGTAACAGGAAGACACTTTTCACTCTTTCCCCCCAGAACTGGACAAAGTTCTGTCCCACTGCATGCAAAGTATACACACAACCCAGTTTAACATCACTGTCTGCTTTTGACTGTATTCTTTTGGCATATCCATAATGCCAATATAACTGCATATCCATTCATGTTTATGTGTTGACAAATGCTACTTTATATCCAGTGTGTATTTTGCATGTGTGATCTTTATAATTTTGTGTATGATATGGATGTTACCAAATGGTCTCACTAGACACATTCCTTACAACAACAAGCTTTTATTAGTGTTTCAGAAAGAGCTGATTTCTTAATGCTGATGTCTCAGGAGTTTACGACCAGTTTGAAGAAGTGTTGAAAATTGACAAAAGATTAGTGCAAGTATCTCCAGAACTGCAGAGGTCAACAAATAAGTCTTGAATTCTTGAAAAAAGAGATCAGGGGAATTCTAATTTGGAAAAACGGAGAAAGGAAGGGAGGGAACTCATCTTTGTATGTGCGAGATGCATGTGGGTTGTAAGGTTGCCAGACATTGTTTGCAAGCAAAAGCTACATTATCAGAAAATGTACTGGCAGTGGGGAAGACAAAAACACTTTCTGCCAATTTTGGACCAATAAGCGAACTATCAAGACGTACAACGCCATACAGCCCCCGGTTAGTGTCACGATAAACACACAAAGAATTAACATGAACTATAGGCTGACGCCACACGTGAAGATTATAAAGATAGCAGTGATATTTTGACCGTCTCTCTGAGTTTAAGCAGTTGAATGTTGTGAATACATGCCCTGCTGTTAGTTAGCAGTTGGCTTTCTCTTTTTATATAACTGATGACTGTAAAAGTTGTATGAGCCCAGCAGAAGGGTTGATATGCAGGCCCCAATTTCTTTGGAGCAGAATGCTTGGCATTGAACATTGTACCTTTAAATGATTTTTAAGGTTATACCATAGTTAACTGTAAATTAACATGATAAAAAAAGGCCTGTGTGCTGTGCTTAGTCCGGACAAACGTGGTTTTGACAGCCCTGTCATTATTTATGTGCACAAGGACTGGGCAATTATATTGTATTGCTATGTTGCTAATTGTATTTAAACCTTTCAAATGAGCTCCATGTAAGGTTTTGTTTAAGACGTGAGGGGATTTAATTCATGTAATGGATAAATGAGGCATGGTTATTGTATTTTGATAGTTTTAGTGGTTTCCAATATTAGAAAATATCCAAACTGACAACATGATTGATGTAAAACATAGATGCCATTTAGCCACCATGTAAAGTTATATATTTTTTTATAGCTTTGGAGTAAAAAGCACTGCATGCAGTGAAAGTCTCAAATAAGCCTATTGGCATTCAGTACGCATATGCAAATAATGTAATCCACAATCCACTGGCACACTCACATCATAGTCACCCAGGAAAGGCCACCAAAGGCTACAGTTAATATCAAAGAGACTGAAGTTATTTATTGCACATTGTTTTTAAAAGAATTGTTTTTAGAGTTTTCCTGCACTCTGCATGTTTGAGTGCAGGTATCTTTGTGTTGTTTTTGACCTGTCTTCATTCCAGTCTACTGTAAACTTTGTAACAATGATGCATGTTGCAGGTGAAATGTGTGTGTTATTCTTAAAAGATGTATTTGTGATTAAAATTAAAAACTTTCAAAAAAGCCATCTGACCTTAAATGTCAGTTCCCGCTTTATTGTTAGTCTGGCACATTCTTTTGCACCAACCTTGAAAAAAAACTAAAAAAAAAAAAAAAAAAAAAAAAAAAAAAAAAAAAAAAAAAAAAAAGCTCTGTCTAGACTCTGTCTTAGTTCTTACATTCAGAGTTACAGCTCTGTGGTTTCAGGATATGATCAGTACGTAGGTGTCGTTGAAACTTGACACAATAACATTACATACACATTGAAATTACACGTTTTCTAGTTGTAGAAATAGACATGTGCATCGGAGGAAACACTGCTGTGCATAAATACACGTCACTAATTTATTTTCTACTCTCTCAAACAAAGCACTGTTGAGCAGACTGGTTTTGGGACACCACACTGACTGTAGCTGTCCTATTCAGCCTGTGGTTATTTTTGTGTTGTTTGTTCTCATACCGCTGTTGAGTGATTTGCATAGCCTGGTATTTTACTCGGTCACGGCAGACCTACTAGGTTTAGCTTAATGTTTAAGATGCAGATATGAGAGTGGTATCAATCTTAAAGGTTCTCTGTATGAAACATAACCACACAACACTAAACCACTTGTTTCACTGTTATATACATTTTAAACCACTATCACATAAATGAAACCAACATACTTTTCGAAATCCAAATTTTCTAAAACAACAATGAAAGAATAACTGTGATAAGTCGTCCCTGCGTTTTATTTGACCAAAACCACTGACCGATATATAAACCTGTTAATTTGGATTTGATATTTTAAAGAAAAGGTCACACAGATCAAGATGTCACAGTGCAAGTATAACGCATTTTAGACCTTTAGTAGGTTTATGCATCCTTATTACATTTCCGCCTTCCTTAAAATATATGCCACTACTGTTACCGGACACTTCACAAAAAAATGCACAGGCCTACCTAGAGACACAGCTGCTTGTAGCAGATCGCAAGTCTACAAGGATCATGAGATACTTTTTGTCTCTCTGCCAAACATGTGTTAGTTTTCCCAATGTAAAGAATGGACGATATAAAAAGTTTATGATTGCTCTGTTTGGTCCTTGTCATAGAAGATACAGTAAAGAGTTATACAGTACAGTCCATTTTACTGCCCTCAAACACTGTGTGGGGTGACTCAACTAGAGACATTTAAATAAACAAGGAAGCCAAGAGAAAATGCAATGAGCAGACATTGTTTGTTTTCACTCTATTTTTGTCTAAATTTTCTCTAACCCTTTTTTAAAGTCTTTTCTCTCTCTCTTGGGCCCTAGTGTTACATTACTATATATTATTGGATTATCATCAGTGACGCATCAACATTTAAGCAGCATTTTAATATAATATTTGGCTGCAGTAGAGCTTATTTTACTATGACGTGTATTAGGGCCATGGAAGGTAAAAAAATAACTTTAAAAATGACCTGAGGTAAGGGTATAATAATCAGAGAAAATGTTGAAATTTACAAAATTGAAGTCATATATTTAGGAGACAAATAACTTGGATATTTTCTAAGATTAAAGTTGTTAATCAGTTTATTGGTTTCTTCTCATGGCAATGTCTCAAAGTCTGGATTCTTAAAACAATTATGTGATTCTGGGTTTAATTCCATATTGCTACATTTGATTGCAAAATATAGTTTGAGTAGGTCATCCACTGCAGGCACATGGCAAGCAGCTGCGTGCGGCGTGATCCAACCTTACCAAGTGAAGGAACAATGTGGTTCCTATACATTTAGACAATGTTTGTTCACATTTTCTCGCAAAATGTTCCACTTTAATCTCAGAGAATTATTTTTGTGTGTAAATGTTATACTTTAATCTCTTTATTTAATACGCTCAAGTATTTTACTCATTTTTTACATTGTCTTGTACTGCCTTTTCTGACTGATCGGTCCCTAAATATCTAGTTACTTTCCAGCTTTGATCAGAAGTCTAAAAATCCTATGTGGAATGTGATTGCCTATATGTTGGTGACCCAAGTTCTTCCCTGAATTTGAAAAAAGCTTTAGTTAAGGAGCCATGAAACAACAAGCGTTATGACAATCAAGGATCTTCAGGTTTCACGAGGCCAACAGACTCAAAGAAGGAACATGCTCTCCTGGTTTCACTAGACAGACGGATGCCCTGTGACCTCCTGAAGGATATTACTTAATTTGATAGACAAATGTGCATGGAAAGCTGAAAGGCTGTTTGTTTATTCTGACTGGTCCAGTTGACATGGAGACATGCCATAAATGCAAATGGGCTACCAGCACAAAGTCACGACTTAAGTTTGTCGAATATCAGCCCAACCTCCCCCAATACATACACCTAACCCGGTCTGTCTGACAGATGTGCTCACTTACTTTGACTCTAATTCTGATGCGTACCCGATAGATATGGAGTACAGTCGGATTTCTCTGTGACGCTGGGTTTAAAGCCAAGGTAAGAGCTTTTTATTAGTGTATTCATGTGTTTTTATTAATGTATTCAAGTCTAAACTAGACGTCCTTTTTTAAACTGACAGCTCTGCTTGTTGTTGCATTTGAAACCGCCAGCTTTTCATAATCAAAATGAAAAGCTTTCATTTTAAAAATGCACATCCTATATTTGCAACAAATAAGGAACGGTCCAACCAGTATAACAGAAAATCTACTCTTTCACAGGCCAAAGAACATAGAGCCAATATACATTAATAATAACACCTGTATTTTGGTATCATCAAGGTAGACTGCATGGATTTGTCTCTACCTACATGAATAAGTGACTGCCGCGAGAATCCCAAGTGAGAGAATGGGTGATATGCTCTCACTTTATTTGTGGGAAATAGAAAATAGTTTTCTCTCTTAAGTAAAGCCCATACTGAATGAAGGCAGATTTACTGTGTCGTTGTTAATGTGCTGACTGATGAATGCCATGAAGATTTCTTCAGAAAACAAAAATTCTGAGATTGGAATAGTAAAGTTTGTGACACATGTTTAAACTTAGTTTAAAACCGTGTTTGTGATTAATGTGCAAATAAAATAATGTAAAAATTAAATAAAAAAACACCATGGCAACACAACAATCTCAACAAAGATGGACATGTAAGCTTAGAAACTAATAATAACAGTGAAAACCACTCAACCTCAAATTATCACTATGAGCGGATGATTATTATAACCAATTTATTTTTCCGTTTCAAACGCAGCAACAATCACAGTTGCTTTTCCATGAGCATCTGTTTTCAAGTCTCCATCACTAGCAGTCATGACTGTTTCTCGTTGTTTATTAGAAGACACAAGTCACATGCTGCCTGACGAACACTTAGTTTCGCCGCTGCATCTCACTGACTCATTTTTCACGTTTTTAATTGCAAGAAAATGACTTATCTTCACCCGTCATGATTTCATTGTGCACGCAGCACCAGCCCCAGGTATCCAGCCGGAGGCAGAGGGGTTACTGCAAGACATGGTATCATGGGTGCAAAGTAGAATTAAATGAAGTTATCAGCATTTTTTATTTATTTTTTAATCCATACGTTGTCAAGTATTAGAAGACCCTAAATGAACACTGGAAGCGGACTGCTTGATTCCCACAAATTATTTATATAAAAGCATTTGTATTGGGATGATTTCGTCCCGAGGTTCTTGATCCATATAAGTGGTTTGTTTCCTGTAACAGCAATCACTTTGAAATGTATTATTATTATTATTATTATTATTATTATTATTATTATTATTATTATTATTATTATTATAGTATGTATTTATAATTACAATGGTAAAGACATTGAGGTGTTCCTGTTATTGTGTCTAACTCTTAAAGTACAATACAATAAATAAATAAAATTCCACCAGGGTGGGAATTTGTCTTTGGCTCACCAAATACCGGAAACAAAATACAGACATTAGTAAAAAACATTGTTACACATTAGAACAGTTTGTATAGGCTTGGATCTATTCAGTCACTTTGGTGGGTTGAGAATAATGATGGCACTTGGCACGACGGACTTCTTAAACATATTTTGAGTTGCTGGAGGGACTCTGTAGCACCTCTCTGGGCTCAGTGGCTCAAACTGGCTGAAAAGAGGATGGGAGCTATCGTCCTGGATACTCCTCATCTTCTTCTTCGTCCTTTCAGGAAAAAATGTTGAATCAGGGGCTGTAAGAGTTTGCCAACTATATTTCTTGCCATTGACACAATCCTATAGAGTTTATTTTCTTACATCTCTACTAAAGGTGCCCGTACCAGGCAGGGGTGGATGAAAAAGTAAAACACTATCAACAATAGTTGTGTACACTAGTCAATGTATGTTATGTAGGTAGGTTAATGTATTCATTTGTGAGTATGTGTGTTTTTTTATTGATAGACATGTCAGCATGCTATTGTATATCAGTGGCCACTTTAATAAGTCTAACACAACCCAACAGCTCTGTCATAAAGTCAACTTTTATCTTGCCTTATAATAATATTTGGGTTTTTTTGTATTGTTTCAGATCTGAGGTTTTGGTTTGTGCTGTTTTTTGACTACATTATATTGAGTGACATTTATATTATTCTGTCCCTGGTGAATATAGGGACAAAAAATAAAATGTATTCCAGTACAACACCAACATTCAAATATAAACTTATGATTGAATTTAGACCTTTGCAATAATTTCAACAAAAACTGAACATCATGAACTAGAGTCAGTATGTGGACCAGTGTTATATTACCACAGTGTGATGATGGCTACAAAGAAGCCATGTCCTAACCCAATAAGAAAATGAGGTGGGCATGACCTGTACCACAGCGACAGGCTTCAAACCACACTGTGCACTGTTACAAGAAGCAGTGAAAACCATCAACTCCTCATTTGTATTCTTTGTGCAAATTCAAAGCGATGAAAACAAGTTTGGCAAGCTGAAATATGTCCTTCCTATACTTTGGAGGGAAAAACAGACAGCTGCATAAAACGTGCACTTAAACCTGCTGTAATCATACTTTTATACAAACAATGACAAAAAAGACCAAATGTGCAGGTAAAGGCAGGGTTGGTAATTTTTTCAAAAACATGTTGCCGTCAGGCTGTAATGAGAATTTCCACAAAAATATCCATCATGGAATCAAATGTTTTGACAAAAGAAAGATACCAAATCCAGCACATATCGCAGGACTGCAATAAATCCGTCCAATCATTTCATTCTGTCGACCAAATGAACGCTTGTCTACCTACCGACCTGCACATATTCTGGCCGCCTCCCTGTGGTCACCGGAGTCTTCCACAAGCTGCCAGCTTGACAGCTGTGGGTACTAACAATAGTGATGCTCGTTGTTTAAGCTCATTGTGATAGTTTCAACTTTGCTACTTTCTCCTAGATTTTGGGACTTTTGGAGCTGGTGCTGCTAGCTACTTTTGCTAAAAAAAGAGTTGGGCACACTGGCCTCAGTTTTTAGGTTGGATCTTTTTATAAATCTAGTGTACTCTCGCTAGTTTCACAAGATTGACTAACTGCACTCCCTGAAGTAATATCTAGTTTGTGGGAAAACGAAAAATGCGATTTCAGAGAGAAGACAACAGAGGGGCATGCAAAATGTGTTTGAAGGACATAACCAGAATGTCAAACTGATCTAGCGGTGAAAACAGGTCAAAAAGATAAAGAAACACTACTCTAAATGAATGCTAACTTTGCTCTGTGTCTGCTGGATGTGTGATGGAATGCAGCACTACAGGAAAGCCTCCAAAGGGAAGGGTCCAAATTGAAAACATCATTAGAGCAAGTACAAAATTAAGCCTGAAGAAGGCATAAGAGGAAGAGATCAGGAGGTCACCTATAGGGGTCAAGCTATATTCAAATGTTGTTAATGGTTTCAGCGCAGAGGAGGGTTCATTTGTTTTTACATTTGCTTAGCACAAGTGAGCGCCGGCTTAATGGCCATTATCAGCTTATGGTAGGAGAGAGTGCATGAACAATTTCTAAGTTTAAGAGGCCAATACAACCATGCTTGTGATGCATCTCGAGAGAAAAATTCAACTCACCCTCATTTAACGGTTCGTATGAAATCGTACAAAAAAGTCACTCCTTATTTTTCGTGTGTTTCCCTATGAAAGTCCAGCAACATGTGTCATTTTCGTGAAATACTTAGTCAGGTTTAGGTAAAACTACTTGGTTAGGTTAAGGGGAAAAAATGGTTCTGGTTAAAATAATTAAGTTTGAAAGTTGTCTTTATACTTCCTTGTTCATGATTACATGGGCTACATGCAAATGGATTTCTCAGGATATTTACAATTAATCATTTGCGTAGGTATAGCTACGAACTGTGTTTGAGAACCATCTTCTGAGGACCACGAGTATCCTGATCAAATGAATATGATATGTGGCAAGTAATGTAGGGATATAACCCTCTAGGTCTAAAGTGCGACCAATATACAGATCAATCATGAAATTGTCGTTATAGTCAGTCCAAAAATGATACACATGTACCTATTTAAGACTTGCAAGGCTGATGTAGTTATGTGCCAGTTGTTTAAACTTACAAATCATTAATTATTCGTGAACTCTGATAATTTGACTGCAGACTGAGAAC
Organism: Anoplopoma fimbria; assembly: GCF_027596085.1. Taxonomy (NCBI): domain Eukaryota; kingdom Metazoa; phylum Chordata; class Actinopteri; order Perciformes; family Anoplopomatidae; genus Anoplopoma; species Anoplopoma fimbria. Next base: position 21,711,027 of record NC_072466.1, on the reverse strand, counting down.
ATTTTTTAATGAGTTTAGAAGAATGTTTGTTTAGAAAAGTATTTGTTTATATACTTGCCTTTATAAACAGTATATGCATTTGTGAGGGTGTGCATTTTCAGTCAATTTGTTCCTTAATTGCTCCTAACATTAGTTTTTGTTTTGTTTTTTACAACAGAATAACTATGAGTTCCAGGGTGTTTCTGTGTCTGATTGGAGCTGTGCACATCTACTTTCAGGTAAAGGTTCATGTGTTGTATATTTTTTACAGGGTTATTTGTATCTTGTTAAAATGTCTATTTTCATTTTTTTGTTTCATGTCTATAAACTTTTAATTCACTGACAAAAAATGTAAATATTAATATTAATCTGTGTTTATTCGGCACTAGAAAAGTTATATTTAAGTTCTAAGTTAATTTGACATAATACTGAATTTCACCCATGACAGCAAGACTAATTCTGTTGTTTGCCTGTTCTTGTCATTGCAGGTCGTTGCAGCAGGTGAGTCGCTGAGCTACATTGTAATGTAGGTTGCTTCAGTAAAATACCACAGAAAGCTGGGCTAGGATTAAAAGCTGGGTCTCACCATCTTTCTAGTGCCGACCTTTGAGGGGATGGGAAAACAGAAAGTTCAAAAAGGAGTTAGCTATTGTAGCTTAGCTTTGTTGCTGCATTTATTTGACCTCCTCTTTCAGAGTGAAAACTCTCCCACAACAGAGCAATGGTTTGTGTACAATTTGTGAACTTACCTACTGTTAGTGATCTAGCTAAGCTAAGGAGCTCCAAGATCTTTATTTTTCCTCTTCAGTTACTCTTTTATTGAATGAAATGTTGTGCGATGGTGGACAAAATGCCAGGGGGAGTACAACAGAACAATAGAGAGAAAAGAAGGAGAACCTCCTGAACCTATTGTGCCCCAAGCGGGCCTGAAAGCCGGTTGGCGGTTAGCCAACTAGCCCTGTGAGTCCTTCAACAAGCTTCTAAAACCAAATATTTTGCAAAGACAAGCCGATTCATATTGATGTGATGAAGCTTTTTCCCTGTATGCTCTGAAATTAAATTTAAATAGTCAGGTTAAACCGCATCATAATAACAATTTATTATTTAAGATGAGAACAATATCTGTACACACTTTTACAAGTATGCAACATATAACAGTGAAACGTTTAAGAATACATGTGCATTACAAAATAGTGGTTTTAGTGATAAAAAGAGGCCCATTAGGTTGACCAACTTTTTGATTGTTTTCTTAATTTTGTTGTGACTTATTTTCCAGTCTTAGTTGGTTTTGTTTTTGTTGTTAAGCATCAATATCAATAAAGCTTTCAAAATATATTTTTAAAGCATGCCATTAGGAAATTCAAAAATTAAACAATGTAATGTATCATGTTGTTGAAGGATACCTTTGGTATTTTTTTAACTTGGACCCTGTCTCCCAATGCTTTTGCGTCTAACTGACAAATAAGAACAACAGTTTTGTTAATTGGTCCATTATTGAGCAAGGCTGCTGCAGATGGCAGATGCAATGTAATCATATGGGTGCAATTTTGCACCGTCAATTTACATTCAATAAAAAAGCTTTTTCAGGCTTTCAGGCTCTGATTGTTATTAAAAGCTTCCATAATTACAATATTACGGAAAGTTTCTCGTTCTGACATATGAAATTATGTTGTCAGACATTTCTTATGACAATCTGAACATTTCGTTCCATTCACAAAAAGAAACGATTTTAGTGAATGGAACGTTACATTAATGCTGCCAAATTTCAGTTGCAGCCAGTTTAGCGGCTGCAGGTTACAGCATTCTCCCTCAATACTGAAAGAAAAACTTGGTAAAATAGGGTCCAGTTTGAAAAATACCGAAGTTACCTTTTAAATATATTGTATGCTTAGTTTATAGGGGTTCTTTCTACTGTCGACCACTTCAGTCAACGTGCTCTTGTATGGATGAAATCTCTTTTTTAACTCAACCCAGTTGCTCAAAGTACAAAAAGATAACACATACAATATTTTATGTTGCAGTTGAAGATGTGTACATCGCGGAGCTGATGGTGGAAAGTAATGTAACTCTGGAGGCCAATGCTATTATGTCAGTTTTTAATTCGACAACTGACCTCAAAGTGACTGACTCCACCCCAGCTATCCACACAGTGACCCTCAAACACAGTGAACTGGTAGCAGGTATCGCACTTAAGCTCTTTCATCTTACTTTGGTTATACACAATCAGTTCTTCTGTAATACAGTGAATAAGATATGAATTGAGGTCGGCGGCGGCAGCACAGTTCAGCATGCAAATCTGCATTTAAGCAGTATAAAGTGACAATGAGTATTACATATCTTAAGAGTTTAAAAAAACAGGAAACTCAGCACGTAGCATCAACAGTTATGTCTGGCCAACAGTCACTTCCAACTCATCAAATACCGACACTTAGTCAGTGGCCCTAAATTTCAAGCTATGACGCTCTACGTTCCCCTCTAGTGTCAGTTTGGGATGTGTCATGGACAAGGTGTCAGTTTTTACTGGTTGGATGCATAGTGTCTTTAAAAATAAAGGCCTGTCTTCACAGCAGGCCTGGCATGAGTAGAGCTGCTTTGGAGCTCCTGTGCCTCCCAATAGACTCAGGAGCAGGCGGCCACCTCCGGTTCTGCTGAGTAAAGCAAATGCTGGAGTGTTAACTTACATTCTCTCTACTGACCAACCTCCGGTTGCAGGAAGAAGTCAGATTACATGGAAGTCTATGAGGAAATGACCTTAATTCTCTCTTGATTTATTACCTCAATACTGTCCTGATAAAGCAGATTGGATCCTTTGAGTATTTTCACGTTCATTCTCTTATATTTAGTCTTGTAGAGAAATATTTGAAAACCAAGCTTTCAGGGACTTTAATGACGACTGTGCTTCTCACTCTAGAGTGCCTGATTGTTGGAGATGAATACACTTGCAGCTGCAGTACCGGCTACATTTGGAGCAATCTACTGTGCAACACTTACAACTGTTGCCGGGAAACTGCCTGTGCACACAACGTGTCTCACGAAACTCCACTCTGCATTGCCAAAGTCAAAGGTAACAACAATGTTGAGGATTTATTGTATATTGTAAATTTGTGTTATCCATTGTAAATGGAACAAGGGTCACTGTAATCTGAAAGTGTTCCTGCATACTACTCTTAACTGTTTTTCCATATGGACAAATATGCTTGTTGATATCCAAACTGAATCTAATGATAATGTTTGTAATCAACACAGTTCACATCAATGGATCGGTTATAATGAATACAGGCACCTGGGATTCCAGCAAAACTACCGAAGTACATCTCTCTCTCTGATCACAAATATTTACATATACATTCTTGAAGATGTTTACTGTAACACCTAAGTAAAATATAAATGCTTCAATGCTATTTCTTTTCAAAGCTTCAAAATAAATTTGAGGAACTGAATGGCTTTGAATCCCTGAATGTAACCGGTCAGAGGTAATGTTGTGTCCTTTTTAATTTTTTCTATCAAAAAAATACTGAAGTGAATGATGCAAGTGCATAAACTAGTCTTGACCTAGAGACTTAGATTGGTAGAGCTTTTTTGGGTAGTAAAACTCGTAGAGGGATGCGCTGGTTTAGAGGCTCAGTTCAGGCAAAGAAGATGTGTTCGGCATGTCCTCACTCCCAAGTCATCAAATATGGCAGCTTGGTCAGTAGCCCTGAACTTTAGGACTTTTATCCAAGAGACCAGGGTTCATGTCCTGGGTGAAACCAAGTCAACGTTGACCTAATTTATTATTAAGAAACGTTGTGCTACGTTATGCTACTTAGGTTACGAAAAGTTACATCACATAGGTTACAAGAGTTATGTAGCGTACATAACTAGCATACTTAGTGTACGTAACAAGTGTAATTACGTGCATAACAAGCTTCCTCAGTGTATGTTGCAAGCATAATAGGCGTGGGTGTACTAAGCGTATGTAACGAGCAAACTTAGCGTGTGCAACAAGCGTACCTAGCGTATGTGACAATCATACTTAGCGTGCGTAAATTAGCCCCCAAACTAATACGCAACAAACTAATACCGATCATTTCCTGAACTTAACCTAAGTTGTTTCCTGTAAAATTTATTTGAAACGTGGTTAGGTATAACAAAGTGCACCTTTTAACTAAAGCCAACTCTTCTTCAACTACACTGGCTGATGAACCAATGCCCTTGTTGTATTACCCTCAGACTACACCCTGACTTTGGAGCATCCTTTAGTTAAGCTGTCCTGTTGCCTCACATAACACTTTACTCTATTTACTTACTTTTCTGTCACATGAAAAACTGACGCTAGAGGGGTACATTGAGCGTCCTAGTTTAAAGTGTTTGAAGGATTGCTGACCAATCAGCCATATTCAACGAGTAGAAAGGTTAATTTGTCTCTGCTTGATGGGTGTATTTACTTTTTCTTCTATTATTTTAAACAAAACATAACTAAAAGTTAAGTGAACTCAATTTCCCAGTCTTCTTGTCCAAGCCTGTAAAAACAAAACCTGGTCAAGAGGTATTAGTTAAGCAAATCTGCAGCAGTAACATGTGATCCTGCTAATCTCTTTAAAACTACACCCAAGGTGTGTTTAGACAGAATGCAGTGAATTTGAGAGATCATATGATTGGATGCATTTCATTATTTTGCAAAGTGGATGCAATGGAATTGCCTCGGTGCAGTTTCGACATCATAAACATTCTCCACGCACACACACTGGTCAGTGTGTACGTTGCTAACAAGCTGCTATCGCTTGCATCTGCATACTAAGTACAATAGGTCTTTTGAAAAAAAAATCAGCCCACAGATTTGCGTGAATAAAGCAAGGGGAAAACTGGCCTTGCATTCTCTCTGAACACACCTTAAAAATGGGCTACTGCATGTAATTTCAACATAAACTTTGTCAGGAATCACACCTTGGTTGGCATTGGCAGCATTTCTGTCATTTTTCTCACTAACCACTGATCTTTCATTGATGAAAATATTAAAGGCTGGGCGACACAGTTGCTGACTTTGAGGCAGCTGTCAGCGTGAAATTTCCCACTTATATACTTCAAGACATCGTGACTTATCTGGAAACCAATCTTGGAGCTGTGCTTAAGGTCGACACTGCAGGTCAGTATAAAACAGTTGCTGTTTATTGTCATGCATTCTGTTTGTAGTTCATGCTCTCAATAGACTGCTGTCTGCTGTATTTACACAAGTAATGCCCAGGCTTCAAAGCTCGGCTTTGTGTCCGCTTGTGTCAGCTTTTGAGGTGTAGCTTTTTTTACCAGCCACTATATTCACAGTGAAACTGACCTTTTGACAGTTTATTGACATCATACCAGCAACATTAATACAATTCTGTAGTCTATATTTGTAGATATTTTGTACATGAAAATAAATTAGTTTAAAAGAAAAGCCCTCTAGCAAGTTTAAATGTACAGAATCCCTTCATTAGTTACCACAAGGCTTTCCTTCCAAAATGTTTGCAGGACAGTGTTGTGAAAAACGCAGTGACTTGCTCGCCTCCATGAATTACTTGAGCAATTGAGGAAAAGTTTAGCGCTACTGTCAATCCACTCATTTTATATGGTTCATTTGTAAGAGTATTTGTATCGCGCTTTTCTAGTCTCCCGACCACTCAAAGCGCTTTAACACTACATGTCATTCACCCAGTCACAACCATTCATACACTGATGGGTGCTACCATGCAAGGAGCTACCTGCACATCGGAACTATCTAAACATTCATACACACATATACACAGAAGGCATTCCGGAGCCATTATGGGTTGAGTGTCTTGCTGTGTATCAGCAGCAACTGAAAGTTTGCTGAACCTGTGGGGAGTCTGGGAAACCCACGCAGTTGGGGTTTTCATCATTGGCTGTATTCAACCTAACTGCTAACAGAATGCTTAAGGGCGGGGCTACCTTGCGAATGACAGCTCTCTAACACATTGTTGTGATCTTCCAACTTAAACCCTATCGCAGTGTTTCGGTTGTATTAAGCTCCACCATATCATGTCAGTTTTGCTTTAAAAAACAAGATGGCGACGGCCGAAATGCCGATGTGGAGGCTTCAAAATGGCAATCCACAAACCAATGGTTGAGGTCATGGCTACAACGTCCACTTCTTATATACTGGAAGTTACAGTGACTATCACCTCTCAAAGGTTCTTTCATTCCATTTTCACTTTCCAATTATTTTGTATATTTCTTCACGCATTTTGATCACTTATAGGGTGTCTTTTCTTCCCTGGGTTAACTTGTTTGCTTTGCTAGTTCAATCCTTCCTTTTCATAGTTTTTAAGATAAATTGTCACCTAACATTAAAATCATTACCAAGAGTGAGTATGCACCATGGACACTGAACCAGAAGAAGTCTTGGAGGTATTGCCGTACTGAAGTTTCGGATAGACAGATGACTGTGGGAACTCACATACAAATGGGTTGTCATTGAAAGGCTATACCTCCTACTTATATTCTTATTATAAATATTGTATTGCTGTGTACTTATTTGGCCTTCTTAACACAGGAATGGTCACCATAGAGGCCCCAGAGACCCAAGTGTGCTACCTGTCGGAGCCAGTACTGAAATGCACATTTGAGGAGAAATCAGACAACGCAGGCTGGAACTTAAGCAGGACGTTTGAGCGCTTTGAGCTCAACAATGGCAGTGTGGTGGAACTGAACTACGGCTGTGCCACAGACAAATACAAGTCTTGTGTTCAAGTTAAACTCAAGAAGGTGACAGGCATCTGGTCAGGTGAGAACAAAGCTAAGATATACAAATTTGTTTTGACTTTTCATTTGGTACAAATCTTAAACACAATAAAGAAGATTTTGTATTTAATCATAGAGCACCCTTCATTCATTCCAAGGGGTTTGCTGCCAGTTAACGCACTGGTAATGGGATTGGTGCAATTTTTCTATCTTATCCTTTGCTTATGTGTGAATTGAGAGCTCGATGACTCCGCCAATAGCTAGACCGATTCACGCTTCACATCGCAGAGTAGGGTGCATAATTGTTGTATATTCCCATGGTCCTATGTTGTATGTATGTCCATCAGTGCTAACAATCAAATATTGTTAAACATAATAATATGTCAGTTAGAGGGGATTATTTTATGCAGAACAACTACTTTTGCTTTCATTGAATTGTTTAATTCCAAGACAAATCTGCTGATGACACTTTCTGCTCTGAGTTTTCTGTGAGAGAAAAAGTGCCATACAACCCATTGCAACTGTAGCGTGAATTTTTCCTACACGTGCCCCGCAGGCTTATACGAATGTGGATTCACCAGCGGGTCTGTCAGGCACACAGCCAGGAAACATCTGACTGTGACACTCCTGCCTGATAAGATCACCATGAAGATACAGCCTCTTACTGTGGACTGTTTGGAAAAGAAGAGCACCAACCATGTTCCTGTGAAGATCACTGCCACCATCCTAAACACCAACGAAAGCTTTGAAGTTCAGTGGCGCTACAGGGATGTGAGCGAAAGTAATCTATACACATGTAAGTCCATCCTGCAGTGTCTCTTAAATCCATCTGTCCTCTTTTCTTCCTTTTATTAGATGCAGCATTTCTTTACTTGGCAACATCCACATAAATTTAATTTCACAATATTAATGCAAAATGCAAACATTTCCATGATTGCAAACCTAAACCTGATAACTCTTTATTTACAGCTGATGGAGTTTACCTGCTCTATTCTTTCACCGCTAATGTCCAGTGTGATGAAACCATGGACTCACAAACTGTTTCAATCACTTTTAAGAACAAAAAGGAACAAACAAAAAGTGAAATAGCCGTTATCCCAGTAATTTATGGTAATTTATTATTTTCAATTAAATTGTAGATTATTCTAATTGTATATAATCTGTTTATTTTCAACCTAGTCTTCAGTATAATATGACATATTCTCACACTGTCAGAGTACTGTATTACTTTGTTAATAGTTATATTTATTAGCAATGTCTCTTGCATCAACTAATAATTTCCTATATTTTTGTCCAAGAGGGTAAAAAATTTTGCAAGGAAGATTATGACATAAATGGAGACCGCTGGCCAAATACCCCAGCTGGAGACACAGTGATAAATATGACATGTTCAGAGGGCAGGGTTGGCTATAAGTCACGCACTTGTGAAGGCACTATCTGGCAGGATGTGTTCCCCAAATGCGTCAACGAAGAGTTGAACAAAGTTTCAAATGCTGCAGATGTAAGTGTGGATACATTAAAAAAGTTATATCCAACTTTTTTTGTATCAGATCTATCATATTTATTCACATATAAATATTTTATAACATTTTGAGTGAGTTTATTTTGACTTTTATGCATTGATGGTTCTGAAATTTGACAAGAGAAAAGTTATTTCTCTAAAGTTGTCCCATCAGTGCTCAGAAAGTACACAAGATGACCAAACAAGTTTAGTCTCTTAACCCTGTCACCTCACTAGTCAGAGGATGGATTTAAATAAGCTAACAGGATCATTAAAATGTTTGAAAATGTATGGCTTTATCAAAAGCATTCTGATTGATACTGATACAAATGACAACCTTGTTTGGAGTAATCTTGTTTGAACACATTTTTACCTTTAGGTATCATGCTAGTCGGCTAGCATGCTTATGTGTACAAATCTCATAATGTAAATCAAGATTGAATGCTACTATAAGTACTTCAAGTTATTGTGACTACTTCAGAAATTAAGCTACCGCGAAGTAGGTCAACATTTTTGAATGTAAGAATCTGAGATAAATGAATGTTTTTAGCTAGCTAATTTCTGAATATTGTGTATTGATTTTGTGTATTGAAACAAATTATTAAAATGTCTACTTTTGCTTTGAATAAAGCCTTAGCAGATAGAAAAATTAGTTCTCAGAACTTTACAGTAAATCAGTTTTGTGTGAGGGATGTCAAAACTTTGCACTTCAGTATCTAAAAACCACTCAGATCACAGACGGAACCATATTATTCCAAGGTCACAACTGTTTAGGCCTCTTTCACATTTTGTGTGGGAATGTGATTTGTGTGTTTTTGTACATTTTTACATGAAGCTGTTTTGTGTTTTTGTTTCTAGAACTTCCTGAAGGGACTAGGGGCTACCCAGGAGGTAGCCATGGATATATTTTCAGGACTTAGGAAGAGTTCTACAACAGTGTCTGATTCCAGTGGCTCTATTGCCGACATTGATGCCTCCATCAATGTTCTTAATGTGATGGCCACTGCGTCAGAGAATATTGCCTTGAAAGATGACCTCTTACCTGTAAGCCCTGGTTTATTACTTTTACTGTAATACACGTGGAGTTTTAAGCTTGAATGTTCTTGCTTAACCTTGGAAACAGCAGTTCGAACTTTTGTAGCCCTCATAAGCATATGGAGTTGCTCGGTTGTCATGGAGACGGTTCGGTTGTTATCATGTGACCTCAATATTGATATTCATCATGTGTTGATAAATGTATTGAAGGAGCGGATAATCACTTCAATGAAATAATGCAGTCCCATCGGCCATTAAAAACCAATTGACCGGACGACCCCTAGTTCCTAGACACTCTTGTTTTAGATGGCATACCGGTGTTGGACACCTAGCTTTCATGAAAAGCCATAATCCAAGTAGCTTTCACTCAAGGGTGTGATTTAAGTTATGTTGATTGGCCCAGTATCATTCTTGGCTTTCTTGGTCTTTGTTTATAGGAACAGTGTGTAACATTTAGGAAAATGTTTTGGCAGATAGTGAATATAATATTAAAAAAACTATGTTTAATCAGTGTATAATAACCCGAAAATAAGAATCTTTATGTTTTCTTAAGCATATAAAGAGCCATTTATAGCTACGAATGGAGCAGGTTGTCTTGCACGGCCTTGTTTCTACAGCAGCCCAGTCGAGAGCCACTTTGTCCACTTTCCATTTTTACGTTATCTAAAGGTAGGGATGTGTTCCAACGCCCGGTGTTAAACGGGCCCCAGTACTAAATAACGAAAGATTATAGAATTGATAAGCCCTGACCTTACAGTTTTTATTAGTACTTTATAATATTTTGGTGTCATTTATTTTCAAGCTGCAGCACGCATTTGCTCTACTGTCTCTGTTGGGCTGAGCGCCTCCAACTTCACATACATATAGATACATCCCTCCTCTGTCGTTCTCCCAGAGGTTTCTTCCTTTTTTCTCCCTGTTAAAGGGGTTTTTTAGGGGAGTTTTTCCTGTGCCGATGTGAGGGAAGGGACAGGGAAGGACAGAGGATGTCGCATGTGCACAGATTGTAAAGTCCTCTGAGGCAAATTTGTAATTTGTGATTCTGGGCTATACAAAATAAACTGAATTGAATTGAATTCAGCACTCAGAAGAACCCATTCAACACCATCTCTGCTGGTATACCCAGACACACAAACACCATATAACACAGAACCAAATTTTAATAATTGCGTGATGTCATAAAAACTAGACCATCTCCATGCTAAGGCCACAAGATGTTGCAGAAAACATTGAATCGGCACAATACCAATCCTTGGGATTGACTCAGGACATACCTAGATAGCATCTGCCTGAGCACTGATTTTCTTTTTATTCTTCTGTTTCAGGATTTTGTTAACGCAGCAAGCAATATGTTGAACAAGTCCTGGGGTGGGGTCAACGAATCTATCATTCACAATATGTCATCAGACTACCTTCAGGCTGTGGAGGGTCTGGTGAAGAATATCAAGGTCAACGGGAGCAATGGAATTGACACTCAAAATTTACAGCTCAAATTCTGCTCAAGTAATGACTGTAATGTGACTGTGTTTGGCATCGCCGTGAATCTGAACAAGAGCTACGGAATAATGAAATGTATTGCAGTGAAAAATTTAATGGATAAATTAGAAAACAACTTTGACCAAATGTTACCTACCAGCCTCTTAATATCGACCACACTGGAGGAAAACAACGATTCGTCTTTGCAAATTACAATGGAGTTCCCCCCGGAGCAGCTGAATGATACTAAACCTTTCTGTGTCTTCTGGAACACCGGAGAGAGGAAATGGTCAGATAAGGGATGCATGGTCAAATCTAGTAATGGTAACAGCACAGTCTGCGAATGTGACCACCTGACTTCATTCTCAGTCCTCATGGCCAAGGGTGATATATCTTCTAATGTCCTGGATATCATTTCCAATGTGGGCCTGTCTGTGTCCATCTGCTCCTTGTTGATCTTCCTCACCGTTGAGTCTCTAGTGTGGTCAGCCGTGGTCAAATCCAACCTTTCACATTTCCGTCACACAGCCATAGTGAACATTGCCACGTTCCTCTTGCTCGCTGACTGCAGTTTCCTGACCTCCAGTAATATTAGTCTCAGCGATACCTGGTGCCTAGTTCTGACAGTATGCACACACCTGTTTTACTTGGCCATGTTCAGCTGGATGCTGTGCATGAGTGTCATGCTCGTCCACCAGCTCATCTTTGTCTTCAGCCCGCTGAGGAAAAGAGTCTTCATGTTCCTCTCTAGCATCGTAGGCTATGTTTGCCCAATCTTAATAGTGGGATCCAGCTATGTGTATTGCAAGTACACCAACAAGCCATACTATAACAAGAAAACATGCTGGCTGGTTTTTGAAGGACTCTTGGATGGTTCATTGCATGCTTTCCTCCTCCCTGTTGGAACTGTGATTTTGACAAATATCTTCTCCATGGTAGTCGTCATTATTACTCTAGTGAAGTCCTCGACCCCTGAAGGGAGCAAGGCAGATGACAGGGAGACAGCCAAAAGCATCATTAAAGTGGTGGTCTTTCTAACGCCTATCTTTGGAGTAACATGGATTATTGGCTTCGCCCAACTCATGTTGAACGAGAAGGATCCGATGTTTATGGTTGTTGCCTACAGTTTTACCATCCTCAATTCTTTCCAGGTAATTTGAAAGCAATCCACACACCAAACAGAATGTTGATACTAGGGATGCATCAATCCTACTTTTTCTTTCCCAGTACCAATACCTCGGCTCAGCAACATATACCAATTGCCAACCTGATACCAGTGCTCTCTTTTTCCTTAAATGTAACCTGGATTTAATCTGTATACCTCAATCATTTGGGATGATTTATATGTGAAGTAAACATGGATTGCCATGGCGCTAAAGCTAACTGGCCAGCCCTCCAGTTACTCCACTTACACCAATGTCGCCAATGTTGATGAGTGTATTCTGTCATATGACATAAATGCTCCAGTAACAAAGACAAAAAGAAAACAAATTTAGACAAAAATGTAGCGAAATTCCTGGGCACTATCGGCCACAAGCAAGATGCATAGTGTAGAATTAAAATCTTATTTTTCCAAAATATCTTCTTGAAAATAAAACCTGTTTCACTTTATGTCTTCTCTTGTAGGGCCTTTTTCTTTTGATAACAGGGTGTTTTGCAGAGAAGAAGGTAGGTTTTTCATTCAATCAATGCCCTATCAGTGTCAACATATTCATTGATTTATTGAAAATCTCCCAAATGTCCAGTGGTCATAAGCAGGGGATTCTTACCTTTACCATGGGAGGCCGGGTTTTGATGCCTTGGGCCCACAAATGTTGCCAATTATTAATTTGCTTAGTTTCACCATCTGCCCAATTTATTAAGTTTTCTGTGTTACTATTAACAGGTTCGAGATGAAATGTTAAAGCTCATATTGGTAAGTTTATCAATTAAATCTATCCAGAATTAAACAATAAATGATGGGAAAATGCATTATAACTCAGTTATATTCCACCCTCAGGCAAAATCAAAAGGAAAGAGCGAGAGTATGAAGAATTCCACGACATACACAAAAGACAAATGAAGACTGAGGTCAGTCTTCTCTTACTTCATTGGTAGTCTCTTTTTCTACTTGTGTCTATGTATTTGCTGCATCTTCAATGACCCACACATCCTTCTTCCTTCGCATATTGTAGACTCTTCTGTCTGCTTCGCTACTGGAATCTATTTTAGATCATTTTTAGAAAAATTCGATAATATTTATACAGTGAGTGCAGTTAGTGACAGTGTGCGCTCCATTGTAGCTCTTGTAACATTATTTCATGATGGATGAATCAGAACACATAAGTGGCAGCAAAATTGTATCATGATTCTAATGTTTCTTTATGCAGCAGTGTGTTGTTTGGAACAGTTTGGTGAATTGACCACTTGGAAAAGGAAAGTAACCATATAGTACAGTTTTATGCGACCACTTTTATCTGTCTTCGACTTTTGTGATAATAATTCATGCTGAGCAGCTTGACACACAGCATGTCCATTGACAAATGCCGACGCAGTACGCATTGTAACCAGCGTCTTAACCCACAATCTAAGTTACATGAAATGGGTCTGTCACTTTAAAAAGCAGCAAATCGCGTTTGCGCCACATGTTAGCAGAATATATATTGTGTGTTTGTGAAACTACTCAAAAAAGAATCTTAACTTGGGCATCTCTACATTTCAGATCTTGGAGATGGAAACAGCAGCTCACATGTATGCCGCTCCACTTGAAGCCCACAACTCTAAGAGTCTGCTTTGCGTGGAATTATTGTTCCTAGACAGTTACATTAGATGGTGTAGATCATATAGATGAATCTCCTAAAATAAGGTTAAATAATTGTTTTATGTTGTGTTATCATATCTATATTTTACTACTGCATCTCAAGCTTCATTAAACAAAATTAAGATAAAAATGGAATTCAAAAATGAAACATAACAGTGATGTTTTGCTAATAATTATGTATTTTATAAAATTGACCATTTTTGTTATTAGTTGCACCAGCACTGACGGTCATCATCCTCAACTGAGGCTGACAAAGATCTCACATGAAACCAAATCCACTCCAGGGTTTAATGTGTAAATCCAGCTAATGCATACATTTTTTAAAGGTAAAGTGGTACAGATTATTCTCCATTATAAGTGCCAAAGAAGTGAAACACTATACTAAACCCTCACTGAATGGCTTTAAGGAGTGGCTTTAGATTAATACTGACTCAAACAACATAATTGCATGTTGTGCAAGTTTGGCATGGTTTGAATATTTTGTTTTAAAGGAAAGTCTGTAAATTAACACGATTCTACTTGAACTATAGCCTGTATACTATGTGTGTCTAATCACTGTATGTATAAAAAAATATGTATCGAAATAAAGACAAGGAATACAATGTATTTGTATGTTCATTACACTAGGCATGATTGAGAAGTTTCAATCCAAACTACACATTTTTCATAGAAGAATCAATTTAGCTGACCACATATGATTCTTTTTTAAACAAACTCATGCTCTCCTGCAAGATGTTGTTAGTTTGAGAGAACGAGGAATTTGACAGTTGAAGTTAACCCCTATGGTTGTTAGGGCTTGTACAGATTTTTTTCATGTAGGGATACATCAGATTCACATCAATTAGTGTCCCAAAAAATTAACATATCAACTGATACAAACCCTTTTCTTTCATGTATAGGCAGATTTTTTTTCTGTGATTCCACTGCTGAATTAACGCAGAGGACACGTGTTTCACTGCGATCTCCTGATGACGGTGAAGATGGCCAGTGTCAGAATCACGGTCCCTGCTGCGCCACCAATCAGAGCTCCCACGATGCCTCTGTCCATGTTCAGTTCCTCACACCTCTTACCAGCGTAGTAGGTGGTCTGGGTTGACGCACACCTGAAAAACACAGATTTTGTATTACGAAAATATATTTCCTGAGTACCACGAGTAATTGCCTTGAATTATATTGTCTACACGAATGCACATGCTGAGCTATTGATTATTTTTGGCCACTTACTAATTTGCTCAGTCATTTCCTGAGTGTGATTTGGCTAGCAAGAACAGTGGTTGGTTAGCCGTTTGTTGGGAATAGAACATGTTTGTTCACTAAAAGCTTGCCCTGTGAGACTTTAAAGGAAGAGTTCGCGTTTTTGGGAGATGTATTTGCTTTCTTTTCGAATGTTTGATGAGAAGATCAATACCATTCCATGTCTGTGCTTTAAGTATAAAACTAAAGCCAGTATGGGTGCTAGCATGGCATTAAGACTAAAAGTAGGGGAAAGCAGCTTGCTAGCTTCAAAGATTAAAAATCTGCAAATAAAACCCATTCACATGTCTGTTTGTGTGTATTTTAAACCAACAGAGGTGCTGGTAGGTACATTTTCAAACTTTGTAGAGAGGCCAGCTAGTTATTTCCCGTTAATTCCAGTCCTCATGCTAAGCTAGGCTAATTGCCTCCTGGCTCCAGCTGTGTAATTATCACACAGACATTAGGTCGGTATAGAGTTTCTTTTTATACTGTCCGCAAGAAAGCAAAGTATTTTTCTCAAAAATGTGAAACAATTCCTTTAAGGATTCTAAAGAAACTACAATTTAATTTCTCATTTTTTCAATCATGCCTGGAGACCGTCACGGTTTCAAGCTGCATGTCCCAAGTCCCAACAATACTCGTGTCACTATTCTAAACATTTACTTCCGAAATGTCCCGGTTTTAACCACAATTAAAATGATGATAATACTATTTTACTTGTTTTCAGTGTTACATAGACATTTATCATTCTCTTCCACATTTATCATCATAAACGCTGGTGACAGCCATCTCAAAAGGGAGCTCAAGCGGGAATTTATAATATTTACTATAAAGATATATCATAATAAGGATTTTGTTTTTGTTACAATCTATAAAGTTGTTTAAAGACCACATGGAGATTTTTTGTTAAAAAAATAAAATTGCTGGCAGAGAATGTGTAACTGTCGGTCGTTTAGGCAGCAGCCTGCGTATTGTGCACCTTGACAAATACCTTGTGCTTTGCTTTAACAGGAATCTGACATTCAATAATTATGTCGCAACAATGGAATACTTTGGGCACACTCGTGATATAATACGGTGTTTAAATAAATTATTTTTTTGTGGATAATGGAGGAAAACACATAATTTACAATTTGCTGAGACGCTGTCCATGGTGAAATGTGTACTATTTAAGTTAGGTGTGCTAAGGCAACATGAGAACAGTCAGGCTAAGTGCTAAAATAGCTGTCTCCCATCCTGATGGAAACGCCTAAGCTCGTCATGTGCATGTACATGCACAAACGCGCGGTAAACTTACGGGTCCCCGTTTGGGTGTTAAAATATTTTGTCATCCTAGCCTAGAGTAGCTTAATTATGTTATAAATGGGCCAAAGTAATGCTGAGGGATTGTGTTTATTATTTAGCTTTAAAGATGATGGTAGGCATTTTTTATCTTTGACAAGAATAGGGCTAGCTATGTCCCTTGGCCTCCAATCTTCATGCTAAGCTAAGATAAGGGAGACCTTGTTCTAGTTCCGTACTAAACTCACAATTTGAACTATTTAAAAACTCTTTTAACCCCTGCAAACACACATACCTGCATGAGGCTTTCCCTTCACTCTCCACACACACGCCTCCGTTGAAACAAGGGTTGGGACGACAGGGGTTGGCAGCACGGGCTTCTCTGTGTTTTGAAACCTCCGGTCTCAAGTCCGCCTCGCTGATTGGCTCCTCGTCTGTGATGTCATTGTTCCGTGCGGCCGGTTTGACAGGCACCTCAGTCTTGATCAGGTGGGTCAAATCTATCGAAATGACAAGTTAATTCGAGATGGCAATGTTTAGATATGTAAGAGTAAAGTGAGTCAAGTTTTAAAGTAGTTGCAGAAATGAATTCTATGGAGCTTGAACACGCTGGAAATGTTCTCAAAAATGAAGAAAATTTGCTTTTGTTTGGCAGACTATTTGTTTGATGAAGAAAGGCCTTGTATAGCTGGGGTAGAGGAGCTGATATTTATTGTTTATCACCATTGAAGTCGGCAGTGATGATGAGGTCATTGTCCTTGAGGAAGCTCCTCCTGTGCAGGTGCTTGTGAGAAATGAAAGTGCTCCAGCCAAAGTCTTGACCGCGGAAGCACTGGCAGTCAACATCCCACACTGCACCTGAAGTATCTGTTGGTCTGTTCCAACGGGGATCAGCGTCTGAGGCTGGGATTAGTCAAGAAAAAAACATGATGACTTTCTCAATTTCACATATTTGTGGTTTCAATATGATGTCAGGGTGGGAGATGATGCAACTTCTATAGAGACAGGCTATTGGATACCCGTTCTCTTTGTAAACACAGGTTGGTTTTTTTAAGGCTTTTTGTCTGTCATGTGACTCTTCTACTGATCTAAATGGACCGTTAGTGAGCTGTCTATAAAGAATATGAAATAATTATTACTGCAAAAAGCAACACTGTTGTTGCAAATAAGGCAAGAGAGGAATGCTGGCAGAAAATTCCCAATTGTGTAGAAGCTTTTCATGGCCAATTTCAATCTAAAACTCTAAACATGACCTAATCCGGACCAGATCAGGCTTGCAGCATAAATTACCATGGCGATCTAGACAGGTTGAAAGAAAAACATTGGTCCCCCCTACTTTAAGGGACCTTGTCTGATTTGCCGTTGCGGCATCCCAAGATGATCTGAAGTTTTGACAATCAAAACAGCCATTGCCATGTTTTTTTTTTCTGCAGCTAATGAACTGTTGTTTCCATATTTGGAATGCGGAGGAGTGACGCAGACACGCCATATAAGTCTGTGGTAGTGGCAGCGACCTATCAATCACAGTAGGCCCGCCCTATAGCATTTAGTCTCCGCTTTAGTCCAATTTCCTAAATGAACATCATGCTGTATTGAAGAAACGTAAAACTGGCAATAGAGACAAAAAACTCATGTTCACAACATTTACTCAGGGAATAAATCATTGAGAAAGTAGAATAGCTTTTTTCATAGACTTCCATACAATCGGACTTCTATTTGCAACCGGAGGAGTCTCCCACTGCTGGTCAGTTGAGAGAATGCTGAGTTTTGGCTTCACTCTGCAGAACCGAAGGTTGTCGCCTAGTTTTGACACTGTATCTGGGTTGAAGCAGAGCTCTCAAAACCTGAGCAAGTAAAAGCCAGACTACATGCTTGGCCTTTCATCTGGCTGGATACTCTCCTTCTCATGACTGGCAGTGCGCTGGGCTTACCTGTGGTGAAGCTTCTTGTAGAAGACATTCTCAGTTTCACATCAGGGTCCTGGTCCATAGCAACGATGGTTGCCTGCCTGTTTTCGGCTGGCCACTGCATCACTGCATCATTTTCCCCACTGCAGAGGTGCAAGGTCATGCCAACATAGTCTGGGTAGGCACTCTCTTTTCCATTTGGGTAAACACTGATACCAAATGAGTGGCCATCTGAGTTGTAGAAGCACTTGCTTTTTAACGCAATGCCAAGAGGAGTGGTGGCGAGAATGCCTGTGAAGTTGCTGATTTGCCAGACAGCGCTGGGGCAAATGGTCTCAGTAAGGGTGATGTCGTCGATTAAGATGGCACCCGAAGAGCCGGACAACCCTCTGACGCCTTGGAAGAAATAGCGGAACTTCTCTGTCACCTTGAGAGTCACATGGGCTATTTTCCAGGCAGCATCTCCACTTCCTGAAAGACAAAAAAGAAGCTGACTAATTGTATTGTTATTCTTTGCTGGCGTAGCACTGATGAAACAGAATACCTGTTATGGTGTGGATCTTCCTGACACTGCGCACAGTCCCGGTCCCATCGTCAGTCCTGATCCAAATCACCAGTTTGTCCCCAGCTGCTCCGGTCATCTTGTAGAAGAACTCCAAGCACTGCTCGTCTCTCTTCGGGTAGAGGATGCGTGACTCTAGCAAGGCACTGCTTCCCACTGGACCGGAAGATGTTTCAAACTTCATGAAGTAGCCAGAATCTGGAAAGGGAACAACCATCGGTACATAATGAGACCAACTGAATTGTAGGGATGACAGGGATTGTTTGGAGTTTGGAAAAGGTGTGTTATATATTTTTTCAAACAATGTCTATTTCTGGCCAATCATCCATAAGAGCCCGCTGTATTAATGCTGTGTAACGCTAATAGTGATCCAATGGACGGATACCGTGGAGCTTCCAGCTTTTTCAGGGTTATGTTTGGTCTCTTTGTTGCCCCTCTGTGAGTATGCGGTCCTCTCTTGGCAGCTTTGTTGTGGGCCTTTCCATTTTGTAATAATGGATTTAATGACTTTGTTTAACTAACTATGTGACCTCTGAAGGTAATTGGTTGCATCAAATCTTATCTAGGGGCTTCATAGAGAAGGGGTTGAATACATATGCACAAACCCATTTTTACTTTTTTACTTTTTGAATTTTTTATAACAATCTTTCGTTTTGCAAGGCACTGTTCCTTTGTGTATGATCTAGAAAATAAGTTCGGTACCTCTGCAGCGCCCTGCCTCCGTGTGGTCTGTATCAGTCGGACTGCTCAGCGTCTGGACCCAATCTGCGTTGTCCTCCTCGTTCTGGATCATTCCACAAATGTTGATCAGCTCAAAGGAGCACTGGTCCAAGAGAGTGTGTGTGTTGGCTGGATCAGAAAATGATGGAAGATCTTCAAACTACCACTAGTGGGATTTTTACAGAAAAATCACTATGTCTCTTATTTTATTGCAGCGAGCCACATGTATTGAATTTATTGGCCACTAGGGGGCAGCTGAACAAGCTAAAAATGGGGTCTCGGAAAGCTGAGAGGACTATCAGAGTTAGGTGATTATTCTTTTAGTGCAGCTTTAAGATGAGAATGTAAATGTCTTTCAGATCTAGTATGACAATAAATCAGTAGGTTACATCACTTTACCACTTCATCTGCAAGGATATCTTCTCTAACCTTTAGGCGGACAGGAAAGGAGACACTCACCACAGTCGTACATGCGGTTGAGCCTGGTGATGTCTACAGCGCTAAAGTCCAGACGCTGGCCAATGACCTCATTGAAATACGGTATGGTGGTGGTGATTGTGGGGATGCTGTCGTTCTTGTTAAAGGACAGCGGCCTGTAGTGCATGATGGACTCGTAATCATATGGCGTGTTCAGATCAGTGATGAAGTCATCCTCATACTTGTTGAAATTGTGCTCCATCCCTGTGAGGAGAAAGTAATATTGCCATGTAGACAGTCAAGTGATGGTTTATCAAGGCCTTCAAATGGTGCTACCACATAACATATGTAAATGTGGATGCTGTAAAACCTTCTATCCTTTTAAAAGTATGGTTATTTGTTTAAATGTACTTGTATTTTTTTGTAACAAACTTCAATGCATGACTTAGAAAACACAGCCTGCAACCTGCTTTGATAACAATACCACTGACAACATCAGGGCCATGGCCTCTGTAATATTTCTGTAAATTTTTGTTTGTGTTTTCTGATTTAACATATAGAGTTTAGTTATCTTAAAGCATAGCATTGATCAAAATTGAAAAAATATGATCACAGATTTTTTGTCAGTTAAGGCAAAATATCGGCAAAACCAATGTCATTCCTATCAGTTTCAACTCTGTGTTTAGTGCTCATTAGCAAGTGTCAAGACCACAGATGCCCCAGCTGGCTTGAAAAATTAAGTCAGATTGTATAGAAGTCTATGACAAAAAGGCCCTACTTCTCACTTGATTTATTTCCTCAGTAAACATTGTAAACATGGGTTTATGGTCTCAATCTCTAGTTTCAAGTCTTCTTCAATACAGCATGATGTTCATCTAGTAAATTACGGTCCATTTAGAGTCAAATAGACCATAAAGTAGGGTTTACTTTATGGCGGGGCTACACAGTGATTGACAGGTTGCTATCACAGTGTTGTCCGGTCTGGCAGTTGTTTGTGTTTTCATCTAAGAACTTTAACCCTTTCAATGTGTGTTTTCAGTTCATCAAAGTTAATTTTAACAATTTGGTTGCCTAAAAGGTTGTATTCAGTGTTTGGTTGTACTTGGCTCCACCCTCTCCTGTCACTTCTGTTTGAAAAAAAGCCAAAATGGTTCAAAATGGCAGTCCACAAACTAATACGTGAATCCATTGGAGTGCTTATGGTTTTCACCTTTCACATTTTATCATAAGTGTGTCAGCAGTGTGGGACTTGGTCTTGTTTCTGTCTTGATGCACTTTGGTAATGGCTTGGTCTAATTTCAGTTCAGTGTATATGAAATGTTCTTAATGAATATCTCCAGTGTTAAATAAACGTGGTACTATTAAATCCTGAAGACAGGCCTGAAGAAAAACCAAAGAAAAATATATTGTTGTGACCCACCTTCTTCAATCTGGTCCCACCAGATTTTGACATAGTCTTCTCTATCTGAGCGAGACTGTTCATGATAAAAGCCCAGAGCATGGAGGAGCTCGTGCTGCACAATGGCCTTGGTGTCACACCTGGCTCCAATGGAAACATTCTGGCCTGTTCTATCATCTCCAACATATGACCAGCATCTGTATCGATAAAGGAGAAAATTCAAATTACAAAGCAATCAGGACTTTTGAGGACTTGACTGCATGATCCCATAAAGTTGTGCAACAGCGGCAATCACTCCCGAGTCAGTGCAGCTCACCCGGACAGCTTGGTGAAGGAGACGTAGCTGCTCTCTCCCTCATAGGGCTTGAAGTCCACACAGGATCTCAAACGGTATTCCTCAAAAGCCTGGAGGATCACACCTTTAGCATTCAGTTCTAGGATAAAGGGAGTTCCATATCAGCGCCTGTATATACCTTCTATTTTAATTATTTGTTGGTGGACATGTACTCGGTTGTGCGCAGTTCACCTAAAGAATCAGTTAAGATATAGGGAATGGGGAACTTCCATCTCCGTGTTTGATCGAGGATTGCATTCCTGCTTGGCTGCAAGACAAATTGAAAGCGTTCAGAGTCTGTTTTTGAGTCCTGGACAAACATCGTCTCATCTCAGATACTTACATCAATAGCGATGTCTCCCTCAAACAGGTGGTTTAACCCTTAAGAAACACAGGTTTAGTACACATGAATATCAGCCAACAAAGCACATAAACACGGCTATCTAAAGGAGACAGGGCTTGAATAAGTATACCTCTATTGATCTCTAGTATGTCGTCCCTCAGTTCACCAGCATCTGCATAATCACCTAGAAGATAAATGTATTATTATTGCCAATAAAGTATTAAAGAAAACATGCTTGTTTTACATGTGTGTGATCAAATTAATTTAATGGTAACAAACCGGTACGTGTTGGAACAGCTTGCACCTGGTGCACAAAAAGAGATACATTAAAATGAAAACCTCTCAAAGGAGATTTTTGTTTTTTTCAATGTGATTGACTTTCAAATGCCCCTACCTTCAAAACGACAAAGATTCCAATCAGAGCAGCAATTCTGCTCAAACTGTCCCCGGAGCCCATGTCGCTATCCTGATGCAAAGGTGTTTCTCCGAAGCTAGTGTGAGCATGCCCATAAAGACAGCCGCTGGAGGAACTTTGATCAGGATTATGGTGTTCAATGAGTAACAGGCACTTCACAGGTGTCCTCGCCCGTCTCTTATATGACTGACGTGTTGTTGGGTTTTCTGGCATGCGCGGGTAATGGCAGAACAATAATCTGCTGACCCTGTACAGAGGCATCAGAATCAACAGTAGAATAATATGAAATCTGATCTTAAGTCTAATAGAACAGGCAGGTATGTTGTTAGTGGGTTGTAACACTGACCCCTCTGTGGCTTGGGAATAGACTTTTACGAAGACATGTAGGCCATAGAGAGCAATCTTGTGAGGAAAAACAACAGAAGGGGCTAACTGTTTGTCAAAACCATGCCCTTTTTTTAGTTAGAGACAAAAAATGAACATATAACATATAACTATAACTAGATACCAACATAAAACTTCCCCAGTTGATTATTTACAATAAGGCAATTATTTTTTGTATTACAAGTTTCCTGAAATGTTATGTTTAAATTTGCAAATAAGGCATTAATAAATATGTGCTGATTTACATATATTTCCAGAACAGAAATGTGAACATTGGATAAAGCCAGGTTCAAAATTATTGTTTCATTTTGTTGACATATTAGAGTCAAAGGTTTTTATAGAGGGAAGTTTGGAGGTCTCTTTTTATCCCTCCATAAATGAAAGGAATACGGTCAAAAGATATATGTAAACAAACCCCTCTTCAGAAAAACCTTCAGAATATAGATAGGAATGAAACTGTAAAGTTTGGTGTATGTAAGAGCTACTGAAGTTGAGATTTCTGACCTTTGAAGATATGTTTTGAAAAATGACATCAATTTTGAAGACACTGCAGGTGAAGAGGGTAAAAAAGTAACCAATAATCATCACCATGAAACTTTCCCAGTTGATGAATTACACTAAAACACTTATTTTTTGTAATGTAATGTAATGTAATGTTTAAATATGCAAATAAAGCATTATCTGGAAGTAGCTTTTGGTGAATTTAGGAGAAATCTACAGATACAAATAGACAAAGGATTATGAATAACCACCTAAATGTTTTCTCTCCACTAGTATGAAAGAAGACCTGTTATGGAATCAAAATAGCCCAAAATCTCTAAATTGACCATTTCATAAAAAACTATGTTTTTGCCTGGGCTGTCATGCCTTTACTGATTTATTAGAGTGATGATGCCTTCAGGGTGGTTGTTTAAGAGATTGGCTAGAGTGTGAGCACTTGTGATACCTGGAACCTGATAGCGGACTTTATTAAATTTTTCGCTATCTCATGATAACTGTGCTGTTATCTATCAAATGTCAATGCAGCAGATTTCGTTGATATTAAAGGAGGACTTGATTGATTTATTATTGCACAAAGTTCAGGGCCTTACAAGAGACAGACGTCATAAAGAATGGTTAAAAACTAAAGTGGGTGATATTTCTATGTGAGGCTTTACAACAACTTGTAAAACTGGGTTGATCTAGTCCACCCTTGTTGCCACTTTTCTGTCACTATTTTTACTTGAATGTAGCTAAATAGCTAGTTATGTAGGAAGATGGTGTCCCACTTGTTAGAGTAACGCTGTTTTCTAAGCTCTGATCGGTCAATTGTTTTCAGTCGAGGGTCGCTGAATGAGTCAAAGATGCAGGCTGCGATTCACGGTTCCGGCCCCGGGCTAAGGTCAAGCTCCCTAAACAGCTGGAGACACATTTCGTCATCAGCGTAATTTTCTCAGAGTTGACAAAGGATCTCCAGAGCCACAGAACAATTGTTTCAACAGGCTGCATGAAGGGTAAACCTTGAGCTCAAACTTGACTTTTGATCCTTATACAGAAGTAAAGGTACTCTGACTTTGCTTTGTCTGCAAAATAATAAGAAGTTATGCCAAGGCAAAAGGCATTAACTTTTATTAGATCTCTTACTTTGTTGTTGATAACAATAAGCAACATGATAATAACCAGTAATAATGAGAGTGACAGGCATAAAGTTTATGTTGAGAAATATAAAATATATTTCGATATACTACACAAGAATCTTTCCTTCCTAGCAACTTTAAAATCTACACTGCTTTCATTAAATCGCACATATCGAAACTGACATTATACACTCTTGTGCAATATCAATTGAGCTGTTTAATATTATTATTTCCTATGAGCAATAATATGGATTCCACCATTCAGATATCGTTTTTTACTGTTTAATTATTTATTATAACCTTTTGTTGACATACTTTATTATGACTCTTTTGACATACTATACAATGACTTTTATATGATGTTTTATGACATTCTATACTGTGACATTTTTGTGAATTTTTATTACCAAATATCATATGCTTTTTTGTGACATACTTTTCTATCACTCTTTATTTTATACTATAATATGAATGTTATAACATACAATACTATAAATGTTTTTGTTCATACTTTACAGTGACTCTTTTATGACTTTCTTTTCTCTGGACATACTATAAAAAAATGTTTTTACGTTTGACTTTGACTTTTTTTATTACTTTTTATTACCAAATAAAATATGCCTTTGTATGACATACCATACGTTTACCTTTTACATATTATACTGTGACTTTATGAGTTTTAATGACATCCTTTTCTATGAATTATTTGACACAAAATACTGACTTCTTTATTCCTTTTGAAGACATTCTCTGATAATACTTTTTTGCCATACTATACTTTGACTCTTTATGACATTATTTACCTTATCTTTACTATGACTTTTTAATGACACCTTATATTATTAACTTGCAATTTCATCCTTTTTAGTGTACATAACAAAACAATTATGAATACTAGATTATCAATTTGAAACTTCAAAGATACATTTATCTAAAAACAAAACAAACATACCCCAGTCTTGTTCTTTAACAGCTTAATTTAATAGTTTTCATTAAGACAGTTCAATGCAAAATAACTTTGTTGTTCAAAATGACGATGCTCTTTAAAAGCTTATAAAGCATAAACTCTGTTGCAACTCTTATTTATTGATTATTCACCAAATATAACTTTTTTTTATTATGTGTATAACTCTTATGTTGTGTCATAGCAGTAATCTTCCATTCTTTCTTCATCATTACAGGTCGTTCTTCTCATCCCGGCTGCATATGTTGCATCTGATAACTTGAAATAAAATTGAAAAAAGTCAACATACAATTGCGATGTAGTATTTGAAATAGACAAACGTCTGAAGCCTTACCTCCAGTTAATCATGATGTAAACTCCTGTGTGACCTTACACGGACGGTTTAATGGGAACTTCTGTATTGATCAGTGATGTTATGTCTATGGAAGAAGAAAAAAAGAAATCACGCCATGCCTGCATCAATACTGACAAAACAATACTGAACAAGGGGATCACTTACCCTCAAAGTTGACAAAGATGATGAGGTCGTCGTTCTTGAGGTAATTGCGCCGCATGAGGTCAAAGTGCTTTACAAAGTTTCTCCAGCCCCATGATCCGCTTCTGTAGCAACTGCAGGAAGAATCGTACGTCCCCACCTTGGAGGGATTGTCCCAAAACAGCTGTCCGTCTGGTGCTAGTGGACACAAAGAGACAGAGCTGCCATGTGAGGAGGGATCCCATCGAAGAAATACCTGTGACTTCATATTGTCAGTCGGTCATATCCCAGTCAAAGTCTAAATGAAATTTTGTCCAATGCTTTACTCATGACCAAACACCTGAAAAATGACTTAACCATCAGCCTCAGCTTTACTTTGTCTTAGCAGTAGTAAATGCAAATGATCTGCAAAACGTCATTATGTCAGCATTGCCACAGGGACCATGCCAGCATGCTAACCTTAGCATTCACAGCCTGACAGAGCTGCTAGCATGGCTCTAGACCTTTAATTTGAATTAAGAGCAAACACAAAGTGAATTTTAGAGAGAGAATGTATAGAAACCCAATGGAAAGACACAGATGTATGTTGTGCCACTAGACACAATTCATGATTTGAGGCGAAGACGTGCAGGTGCGTAATTATTACATTTTTTTAACTTGGGTGACAATTTGCGCTTGTTGCTGTGGTTTCATGAGTCTGCTAGAAAAATATAAAATGATTGAGACTGGAGGAAAATAATGGGAGGATCCAGAGTTCCCGGGGAGTGTTGTGATTGGTTGGAGGCTGAGCCGCATACAGCCACATACAGGCACACTCTAACATCTCTACAGTCACAATGAATGAACAGTCTTTAAAACCCTCCAATGGCCAAATTTGCATTGAGACAAGCATTTTATTCGCTTTCTGTCTGAACACACCAAGTACACTGCACTAACATGTAATATAAGATCTGGACTAAAAGATTTCTAGATGTTGTCTACAGAAGTTGTTAGCTCCACAATTTTAGGTTCACCTTTTTGTTGTTTGCTCATGCATTGGAAAGCACTATTTTTTTTTAAATAACAATTGGGTGCTTAAAGGGATATATGAATAATGTTCTACAGTCCAATTGAACATTCTTGCAACTCTGAGGATAAAGGAACACTTACTCTTCCTCATATCAGTGGTAAGGCTGCGAGCCGTTGACATCCTCAGCTTAATGTCTGGGTCTTGGTCCATCACTACCAAGGTGGCTTGTCTGTTTACCGCCGGCCACTGCATCACTGCGTCGGTCTCCCCGCTGACCAGGTGGAAGTAAAGCCCCATGTAGTTCCCGGTGTAGTCAGCGTAACTCGACAATGGCATGACACGGACACCATAGCCGTAGCCTTCGGGGCTGTAGAAACGAGGGCTGTCCATAACTGTGTTGATGTCGGCCGTTTCCATGATCTTGGAGAAGTTCTTGATCGTCCACACGGCGTTGGGGCAGCGTGTCTCTGTCAGGCTGATGTCGTCGATGTAGATGCCACCGGCGGATGCCGAGGGGTCGCCGCGCACCGCTTGGAAAGAATAGCGGAATTTCACCCCTACCTCCATTGGGACGTGGGCGATTTTCCATGTGTGGTCGGAATCCGCTGGGTCACAGGGAAAGAAACAAGATGTAAAATATTACTATGAGTGGGAACATTGTTTGTATGTTAAGTAGTGTGAAAGTGAACTAGTTTGGTTTTGCCAAATATAAACTAGCTGTTAGCCTTCACCTTACAAGTGTTTACTGTTAAGTCTGAGTGGGAAATATTCTATACATTTTCTTGCCAAGAGTTGGATGGAATATTTCATCCCACTCTCATATCAGTCTATTAATCTAGAGAACA
>NC_072466.1:21671745-21683512 GCF_027596085.1 Anoplopoma fimbria | reverse complement strand
CGGGATCGGTGGCCTCTTCTCGGTCGTTAAGCTCCTCTGTGGAGGCCTCCTCTTCTGGTTCATGGTCAAATTCAGCCTGGGCAGGAAGCTCCTCACCACGGTAGCTATCATCATCATCATCATCATCATCATCATCATCATCATCATCATCATCATCATCATTATCATCATCATGATCAACCAACCTCTGTTTGTAACGTCTACTTTGATCATTGGAGACCCTTGGTAGTGGAGTTTATTTAAAGCTATTAGGAGCTTTAGGACTCTTTTAGACTTAAAGCTGGAGTGTGGGACTTAAACATGTAAATTATCGTCTGTTACATCAAGCCATCCCCAAACGAGTTTAGACAATGTTGATTAAGCCTAAAGCGGACTGGGAAAGCTCTCATTATTTAGCAGCATACCAGCGTTGTGTTGTCTGCGGCGACGATATATATATGAAATGTGACATGTTAATAATTTATATTTGTTCTTTGTCTTTCCCAAAGTTCCCATCACTCTTCTCCTTTGGCTTGTTCACCAAGTCTGGTCCAACCATGAAGCAGGTGCCGTAAAATACTGTATGAGTTTTTTGTATCCTTTTGGGACCCTGAGATGAATATGTGCATGGCTGCCCAACATCGCCTGCAGTAACCAAGGGAAAGGAAATCCAGAAACTGCTCCGGGTTATTAAGTTTGTGTTGTTCAAAGCCCGAAAACCTATTTTCTCAATCATCTTCTCATATGGAGCGATGGGGTCAAACAATGAAGAGAAAAGAATCTGCCAAAGTATCACCGGTTTTGGTTATTTTACATGGGAGATATCAGTGTTTGGGTTTCTGTCACTGATTGGTTTGGAGGGGTTTTGGGAAAATCAGGATTTATCGAATCAAAATGTGATGACAGTTTATTTGATGTAATGAGTGTTAAACTCTTAAAATATGTTTTAGAGAAAAACTAGTTCTTTTTAGGTGCCTTAATGTTATGTCAAATTAAATGTATGTGGTCTGTAATGTATGAGGGATACAAAAACACACTGATATAAGCAAATGTACTAGATTTCTCTATCCTACTGTGTTTTTCCCGCTCATTTGGTTCTTTCTCTTCCCTCAGATAGAAGACACGTGTTTCAGCTTGACGCTCTTCGGGGAGGGCTACTCAGAGGGTTCCGATCCCACACACGGCCGACCCAACGCAAAGATCTGCACCCAGGTCATAGGAGCAGGTAAAGCTGCCACAACTACAGTACACATGGGCTTCTGGTTGTGTTTAATGGAAACATATAGCTATCATACAATTTATTATTATTTTGTCAGGTGTCATAAGTAACACCTCTGCTTTTCCTACTATGTAGTAGTACAAGTGGTGTTGTGAATGTTTGACTGTGGTAGTGAGTAGATTTGGCTCCAGATCTCTGAATCACTCCACATCTACCTTTTTTCAGTTCATATAGAGAAATTAAATAAAATGGCACTTCGGTCTGATTAAGAAGTTTTACTTTAATAACTGCAATTAGTTGTTAAAGGATCCGTCTGATGTATTTTTCAGTATAAGAAGGCTCTGTGATGTTTTGAGCAAATGTTACTCAAACGGGAATAAATCGTGCATTTGTTGGGGACTATTTTCTGTGGTGGATTAATCCACATTTGGTGCCCTAGGGAGTATTTACAGCAGCAGGATGGTGTATGCTGGGTTGACGTGGGGCAAGTACAAGGCCACGGCGGTACGATGGCAGTAAGAGACAAAGTTGATAAGCTGAATAGAATCAAGAATTTCTATTATCACGGAGACAGGACTCAAAATATGGAGTGGGGCGGCGTTTTCGGATTCATTCCTTGGTGCATGACACTTAACTCTGGCCTTTGTTGTCATTTGAAAACCGCTACAAAACTATTTTTAAAGGGGCAAGTTAAAAAAACATGAACGTTGACCATTTCTGCAACTTTTTTCATGTCCATGTTTGTGTTTTTGTTCTGGTTCACAGAGCCTGGTTATGTCGCTACAGTGTCTGCTCTGGTACAAGCAGCGGTAACCTTGCTGAATGAGCTGCACTCTCTGCCCAGGAGGTCAGTTTAGTCCCTTTTCTTTTTATAAATGGGAGACTTGGTGAAGTCCTTCTGTCTCATCTATATCTGCCTCCCTCTTTTCTTCAAGCATCATCATCCCTCTCTCTCTCTCTCTCTCTCTCTCTCTCTCTGTCGTTATTAACAGGGGAGGGGTGTACACTCCAGGAGCTGCGTTCCATAAAACCAGTCTCCTTGAACGCCTCCACAACCACAGCATCAGGTTCTCAGTCAGGAACTACTAGTAGCCCTTTAGAAAGGCGGAGTCAGTGACTCTAATCCAGTACACTTTTTGTCACATTTAGTGAATTTCTCCTCACGGTCAGTTAGCTGTGCATTCTGCGAGTGCACATCTGGGGTCCATACGCAGCCCTGGCTCTGATGGGAAACACACACTGTTCTAGCCAATCAGCAACAGGGAGCTGATTGGCTGAAGTCATCTTTCGCCAGAATGGCTGACTCCACCTTTAGCAGTAACCACTGTAAAGGTCACTCAGCCTAGTTTGTATTTGCCCTTTTTTGCAGTGAGTGTAACTGTAAGACCTGGGAACCCTGCACCTTTTGTTTGTCTGTTTAACTGTTTGAGTAATATAACTATAGAATTCATCAAAGTTGGAAACCAGGATCAGAAAACCTAAACACACTGTCCGTCACCCACTAATGATCTCTGGATCTCTACATCTTGTTAAACCGCCGACATATCTTGACCCCTAAAGATTGATTTTGCATTTCTGAATATAAGCAAGGTTGGTTTCCTCAACAAGAATCTGAGTCGCCGTGCTAATTTGTACTTGAAATGTAAGAAAACAAATAAACACCAAACTTGATCAAACACTCCACAGCAGAAACTACAGAATGATCACTGAATAGAGAGTTTTACAGTGAACATTGGGCTGTGTTTTTATGTCTGCAGTTGTTGCTGTTTAACTGCTAGACTGATCCCCTGTCAGCAGTCTAGTCTATGTTTTCTTATTGATGGAGGTGAGACAGCAGGGCCAGATGGTGGTCCTGCGAGGCCCCTGGACACACGTCTTTTACTGAGACCAGTCTTATCCTTTAAATTACCCTCCGGTCTTTGAACTTGCACAAAATAATTAAAAAAACGTATGAATTGTTATGGATTGTGTTGATTGTTGTACTTTTCACAAAATACATGCACTATGGGTAGCCTGCATTCGCTCATTCATACAAAGTTCACCTGAACTTGAGAATGAACCTTTTCCCACAGGAGAGATTGTTTATGACGCTTGAGAATGTATTAAAAAAAGTTAGGACTGTTTCCTAATGTGATGTTCAACCTGATAGAAATAACAGTTGACTCACTAAACAGTGATTATCCATTGAACCTGATACAGGGTTGACAATGAACTGATTAGAATCTGGTCGTAAACTCACAAAGCAAGTTTCTGGCCATAGTTTAAGAATGAATTTACTTATTGTGAAAATTTCACACAAATGTCTAAGAGGATAGAATGATGATGACATTTTATTTTATTGAACAGCAGGTCTTGAACAATCTTACAAAATTAAAGATAAAGAAAAGTGTTGTAAAAGGTGTTCATAAAATGGAATAAGAAAAGTAAATTAAATATAAGAAATAAGGTATTTAAAAATAATTAATAAACAATAACATAAAAAAGTCAACATACTTAATTAGGGGCTACAGAAATTAATAATTAAAATAACTGCAACGTACTTTCACTTATTGTGTTTGTCATCAGGGTTAATGTATCCATGTAACAATTGATTTCAACTTGAAAAATATCAAAGTTTTGGGGAGGACTTATAGAATCTTGCCTTATGGATGTGAATTTGTTACATTCAAATTGAGTGATAATGTCATTAGGAGTATTTATAGACTATAGTATTATGTAGATAGAGAGTGGCCGAACCTTTTCTGAGGCTGCAGTCCTCCTCCCACATGAACCGAACCCTTTTCTGCCACCAGGTGCCAGTGTTTCTCCTGCTCCTCATTCCTGACTAACATTTCCTCAGCACAGCACAGATGACAGTAGAGGTCATTCGGTGCCTGCGAGGATGCAGAGACAGTGGCATGGCCTCAGTCATAAAAATAAAAATAAGACATGACGATCTGCATGAATGGGGACAGGATCACCAGAGAGGAGGACCTTTATGAGGTAGCAGACATCTCCGATCTTTAAAAAAAGCCTTTGGCTCATCTGCATCTGGCTCAAGGTTTACAAAAGAAGTATAACAATGTAGAATGTTCGATCGATTTTACACCAGACTATGAGACAACAAACCACGTCCTCACGCGTCACACCTGTATATGTATGGGCAATCATGTTTTGATTTCAACAGAGCTCTTGACTTCATCTGGTAGAATGTGCTGCACTGTAAATAGTTTTTTTAATGATGGACAAAAAAAAGAAGTATATTCTGTGATAATTGACTTTATCAAAACAAAACAAAACCAAAGACGGTGTTAAACAGGGTTCCTCGATTCCCACCTGGTTTAATATTCAAATGGTGGTGAAAGAAATATATTTAGATCATTTACTTCAGTAAAAGTAGGAATACCACTCATTTTTTTTGAATAGAATAGAATTGTTACTAGAGGAAAGGTATGCAAGTACTTTCGGCAAAGTGTAATTCAAGAAAAAAACAAAACTTTTATATTATTGAATTGGATTATTATGAAGTATATATATCGAAATAGAAAAATATTTTTTTATTTATCTTATAAGCTCATCATATGAATTTTCCTTCACGATATGTGAAGTAAGCAGTCAGCTGTTTACCATGTTGTACTACTGTAATAATCCAGAGTGTAAGAAATGTACAATAGTGTACACATTAACACTATATACACACACACAATATGCACTATACTACACTATACACCACACTACTACATACATGATACAACACACAGTAGCACACTACCATTAAAGAAGATGTTGCAGACAAATCATTATAGGTATGATGAAACATTTGGGCCTCTCTCTTCCTCCAGGGTACGCCGCCGATGTTAGACATCCAGTTCAATTAACTAGTCATGGTTAGAATTGTTTAACCTGTAAAACACAGTTGTATAATGTCCACTGTGGCTCTGGAGGAGCTTTTGTCTAGTCTGAGAAAAAAACTGATGATGTCTTGAGGGTTACTTTCCCTGATGATGTCAGCAGAGCTATTTTGGCTTGGACTCAGAGTTATTGTTTTTTAATTGGGGTATGTGCACGTCCTCAGAAGTCAACGCGTCGCATATCCAAGATGCAATACGCAACATGACCAGTAGGGGCTGTATAGTGATGTGACAGGGAGCTCCTGATTTAGTCGCCTCACATCCCATTTGCTATGGCCGGCTTTTTCTCTTTCTGCTGCAATTCTCAGAATTAACAATATAGTAACCGCTCAAGTGCCACCGTGTTTATTGTTTACATCATGCTAATCTAGAATTTCTATATGATCTGCGTTCTCTGGAGTTCCCTCTTGTGGAATCATTTACAATGGCCGGCTGTTGCTCCTGCAGTAACAGGAGTAGTAGGTTTTTGTTTTGATGGGTCTCGTTGCTCTCATCAGTCGCAATACAAAACCTCACATAAACTCACTGTATGCTACCGCCCAGCACCAGGAGCAGACAGACACAGTTAGTGACTAGCTGAAGGACATAAAAGGAGCAGTTATAGCAGCTAAAGAGGCAGATATTTGCCTCAGGAATTGGTGGAGACCAAAACAGAGCTTGAAGGAGAGTGAGTGATGGACTTGCATTAACCAGGTGGCCAGAAGCTGGACTCCAAATAAATGTGTCAGATGGATGTGCAAACAGGCAGCAGCTAGCAACAAAGTGGCCACAAAAAAACTAAAGATCAAACACTTTCACAAGTGCCATTGACGAAACAAAGACATCATGTCAGAGCAGAGTTTTGGGATGAGGAAGTGTGCTGTGCTCATTAGCTTCTGTATAAATGTGCTGACAGCACAACAAGAGTGTTTCTCAACAAGGCCTCTGAGGCGGTATAAATAGTGGGTGGCCTACATGGGAATGAGGTGATTGGTGGAGGAGCTCAGGTGAGGGGAATGAGGTGATTGGTGGGCAGATGGGAGCGGCA
This sequence comes from Anoplopoma fimbria, assembly GCF_027596085.1. Classification (NCBI taxonomy): domain Eukaryota; kingdom Metazoa; phylum Chordata; class Actinopteri; order Perciformes; family Anoplopomatidae; genus Anoplopoma; species Anoplopoma fimbria. The sequence goes on along the minus strand of NC_072466.1, from coordinate 21,677,397 downwards.
GGATGTTAGATTAGAGGAATAAAGTCTGACGACTTCTGGCGGACGGGGGGAAAGGGGCTCGGTAATGTGGAAATGAAAAGGGCATAGGTGCAGAATGAGCATGATGCTGCCATCAGATACTCGCCTTTGGAAACAGCTATGCAGCATAACAAAAATCCTTAGTATTGAGAGAGGCATTTGTTCATTTTTGGAAAAATGTGTTTTTAAATGGGAAAATAGATGTGTTAGGCTGCATCCGTCTAACTCTGTGCCCATTTTAGGTCAAGGTCTTGGCCCATTAACTTCACTTAAGTGGATGGATATATGAACACCAAACTACCCAATGAACCAAAGGCAATGGGAGACCATGTGGCAGGATTAACATTCTCTCCTAGAACCAGAACAATCTATAGTGTTCCTGTACCCTCTGGTCTCCTTCAAAGGTATCTGAGTTATCCTGCTCAATAATGGATGAACCACTGACAGAGAGACTTTGAGTGCATTTGTAGCACTAGTTTCACTGATGCTTTCTCTTAGCCCAGGAGTTTCCTCAACTCTTCCTAGCCAAGACTGCACTGTTTGATCTGAAACAAAAGGGTCAGGGCCAAAAAAAGAAGTTCTGTAATAATTAGGACAGCTGTCTCAAATTGTCGGAAATGGAAATGAATACCTGATATTATTTTAACATACCTCCACCTGTAGACAATGAGTGGTTTTGTTATATCTGCAGTTTATTCTTTTGGATTGTTGCTGTATCCTTTGTTTTTATATTACTTTTAATAATTGTAAATAAACTAAATTAAAGTATGGGTCACACATACATGCAGTGGATATTGAAAACCTTAATAAAAAGGGATCACTGGACTGATCACATGTATGCCGAGAGCCAATCAGAGGAAAGGAGTTGCCCTACCTCTGCCAAATTGTTCATTCTTTAAAAATGCAATTTTACTCTGACTCTGCAGAAACAGTGATTGTGATTGACATGAAATATAACTGACATTGTGTGAAGCCCCTGATATAACACTCTAATATGTACTACGTTCAATAGACCAGCTCAAGGGTCCACTATGGGGAATGTTTCTAAATATATATTTCAAGTACTTTTGTAATATTTTGAGGTTCCTGTAATTTACATTATTGTACTACTTTACTACATTTCTCATGCAAATATTGTACTTTGTATTTATAAGACAATAACATCATTCTTATTCTGAATTGGACCCTTTTGTGTAAGGTGGCCTTTACTTTTTGTACTTCAAGTATATTTTGATGTTAGTACTTTTGTACATTCTTTTAATGCAGATCTTTTACTTGCTTCTTTGACTGTACTTCTTCCACCACTTTGAGTCCAAAACATCACTTTTAGCAGTTTGTTAAATGATTTGTCACCATGATAACATTGATGAGACTGAGGGGGATGAAAACTCTCAAAGGGAAGTTTCTCTAGAGTCTGAAGCAAACACAGTTAACATGCAAAGTTGTCTTTATTGAAAAGCAGGAAATGAGCAGAATAAAGTGATACAGAGACTTAATATTCAATCATTCATTAACATTGTTGGGGGAAAAAAACTATATGAAATAGTTTGATTGATTTCATTTACATCAGGTTTAACAGTAAAAAATCATATATTATTGATGCTTTCTGGTATTATCAGTAGTATTACTGTAGTATAATAATCACATTGTTTTATAGTGAAAAAGAAAGAAAAAGTGATGGAGACCATCCCCAAAATGTTAAATAGGAGTTCATCTTTTTGTCCTAACTTTTGGTCAGTTGCTTTATCTGTTTAACATTAAAACCCATAAACCATTGATACTTGAGATATTATTGAGTGACTGTAATATAATGATTCATCATTTTAATATATTAAAAAGAGAAAAAAAAAGTGTAAGAAGCCATCACCAAAAAGATTTAACGGCATGGCTGGACTTTTCTTTCCACTCTAGTGAGTGTTGGGAATTCTCAGCTCTGCACCATGAAGAAGGCTTTTTGCTTTCACTGGTACACACACAGGTACTCAATCCAGCCACGATTGCCGGAGTTGAGATTTCTCTCGATAACAATGACACCAGCCTTCAGGTACTCAGGAATCAAAGCTGTGTTGACAAGGAGGGCGATGGCCTTAATGGGATTGTTGGATCCCTCCTTCTTGAACCACAGGTACACTATGCTACCGCAGTTGCCATCGTTGAGGTTAACATTCACAGACTTGTAATCACGCTGCTGATAACTGCGTTCCTCATCTTTGGTGGTGGACACTTGCAGGTCAGTGAGGGCACGCTTGGGGTCGGTGGTCTGACGGTACCAGATGAAGACGTACGATCCTCCTGCTCCCCTGCTAGTATCTTCATCCATTCGGATGAAACTGTTGCCAAACAGGTAGGCGTCTGCTCCGTAGGAATTAGTGGCAGTGACGTCGCAGATGTAGGTTTGTTTCTCTCTCTTCATCCAGATGTGGATCCAGGCCCCTCCGGCGGCGCGGTTCAGATCACAGGCCAGTCTCTCATAGCCGATTTGAAACTTTGCAGCTTCATTGTTTGCATCAGTAGTAACATCAATGTCCACTATGGGAGTATCATACTCTCCAGACCCTTTGTAGTACCAAAGGTAGATCTGATCACCTCCTACTCCAGCATTGAGATCTTTATTGATCTTTGTGTACCCTGCACTGATCAATCCAGGAGTCATGTCAGCCTTGAATGAAACTTGAAGCCTGGTGATTGCTTTTGGCCCATTTTTGTACCAAAGGTAGATGTTATTTCCACCTGCTCCTTTGTTCAGATTACCTGGGAGTTGCTTGAAGATCCTGTCTCTGAGATTTTGCTCATCTACTTTGTTCAGGGACACAGCAAGTTCTGAGATGTAGGTAGTCATGGTGGTCGACTGCATAAAAGAAAGACAAATCATGAGTAAACAGTTAGCAGCATGACTGTGCGTCTTCAGATGAGCTCCAATATTATCACTACAAATTCAAACATGGATCACGATAATGACATCTAAAATAAATAACATTTTAAATGTGCATTTATTCTGCCCCCATTTACACTATTCACAGTGATTATAATCGATTAAGATCTGAAATAGAAAACTGTACTTCCACAACGAGAAAACATACATTCTTGAAGACTTACGTGTCTGCTGACAGTCAGTGATAGAGCGGCAGTAAGAAGTCAGCTGGTCCTCTGGATTCTGCTGTACTAACTGCAGGTTAGCTGCCTATATATAGAGAACAAAGATACGAGTCATGAGTCACATGCAAAGGAAATAATATCTTGACAAACCAGACTGATATCTTGATTCCCTTTAAGTAAACATGATCAAATTCAATCTCTGAACTGCTGCCAAAACTAGCACAAACAATTCTTTGTTCCAATGCTCATGTGTGGTTTTTGTGTCTATCTAATGGTTTCCAGCTCAATAAAATGGTGCAGCTGGACATTCTGGATTCAATCATGTCTTTAGTGTTAACTAGTCCAACCTTCCATGTACAATGAGAGACATGGGTGAAAATTGTAGTTACTCATGCCATCATAGCTATTTTTCGTCCGTATCCATAATATTCACCAAGTCTCTCTTCTAAAGTCATGTTTCAAACTCCTTAGCTCTGACCTCGGCTGTCTAAAACCTTGTTCTCTGCATTCGCCCCTCTCTGAACTAATAGTGTCTAAAAGTGACAAAAATAATATTGGATTTTTAAATCAATCTTTTGAATAAAACGTGTAAAGTACATTTTTCAACAAAAGGAAAAACTAAAGCTGTTTGGATACTTTTTTTTATTGTTACAAACAGCGATGTTCTAAGTTCACACTCTTCAGGTCATGTGGCTCAGTGCCTGAAGTTTCTTTTCATCTCCAGGATCCATATTCTCCGTATATGTTTACAAACTATTCATGGTTTTGTCATCATGATTGTCCATACTGCTTCTTCTGCTCACGCTGCCTGCTATTGTGGTGCTGTCGTTCAAAACAGGACGCTGGACAACCAATAAATGAGCGGGAATCAGTTTCTTGAATGAGGATGTCAAGGCAGCTACACTCACTGAACGAGACGTTCTCTCAAACTTGGACGTCTGCTACTTACAGGAAGAACGACAAATGGATGCAGTCAAACCACATTAACATTGCGTGGCTTTGGGCTTATGTAGCCTACCTACACACACTCATTCAGCATTTCTTTCATGTGTCTCTGATCAAATGTAGACTGTTTCTGGGGTTTAACATTTGTTGTTCGATGTCCCACAAGAACATGTCTCTCTTCTCCCTAGTTTGTCCTCCTTGTCCTCTCTTGTCACTCAGGCTTATTTGTGCTGGGTTATCTTCAAGTCTTGTGTTTGGCAGGACTTTGAGGAAGAAGTATGGATAAGGAAGAAAACCCCCCCCAACTATAACAAACACGCCCACAAATGTTCCCATTTAGTGTTTGTTCAGTCATCTGTAAGTTTATTGTTCTTGTGAATGTACTGAAATCCTGGCACCATTTATCATAGAATTCCACTTTTCTTCCTGTTCTGGTTACAAAACTGAACACACATGAAATAAACTTCTGGTTTGTGGTATGGAAACAACGCATTAGCTTTATTATTGTGTTCTCGCATTTGGTAGACACAAGAAGACAGTTTAAAATGATTTCGATTTTTATGAGTAATAATACTTTTAGATTTTACTTGTTACTTTTCTGCAGGCATTTTAAATCAATGAAAAAATTGTACCTAAACTACTCTTTTTATGAATTCTACATATTGATTCAGCCAACGTTTTATTCATCATGACCAATGATAGTTTGTTTAAACATGATGCTAGAAAGTACTTCTACATTTTCTGAAAAAGCAGTTTTACATCACAAGGTGTTCTAAGTTAATGTTGTGTTTTTAAGTAATAAAAGTGGAAGGTTTTTACTTAAATTCTTCACGAGTCAAAAAAAAATTGTTTTGCAGTTTGATTAATGATTTGTCAGCATGATAACATTGATGATACTGAGGTGATGAAAACACATGAAAACTCTCGGAGTGAAGTCTATAGAGAGTCTGAAGAATTATGAAATAGTTTGATTGATTTCATTGACTTCAGGCTTAACAGAATAAATCATATAATATTGATGCTTTGTGATCATACCAGTAGTATAACTGTAATATAAAAATCACATTGTTTTATAATGAAAAAAAGTGAAAGAACCCATCACCAAAATGATTTAACATCATTGTTGGTGTTGAGAATTCTCAGCTCTGCTACCATGAAAAAGGCTTTTCTCAGGCTTTATGATTCATGTGCAGAAAAAGTGACATATAGCTTTAAAATGAAATAATTCATTAACAGTGTTTAAAACAACAGTTTCTTGTACCATGAAGTGTTTTAATCACTTCTGTGTGAGTCACACCTTCTCTGAAGAGGATAAACACCTGTGTTCTTGGCAGGACTTTGAGGAAGACGCATCCATTACAAACAGGCAGAACACGAACACGAACACACACACACACACTTTCTTTATTGAAATGCACCTTTATTGTGACTCTGCAGACTCATTTAAACATTTGGTTTGCAACTATAATAACATCTCTAACATCTAATACAGATGTGTTCTGTTTGAACTCACTCAGAACCAAACTAACTGAGAAATGAGAAGCTGCCAGGGTAAAAAGATGAACTACCAAAGATACACCAAAAAATGAGAGT